>NW_017295678.1:247488-251563 GCF_001594075.2 Trachymyrmex cornetzi | reverse complement strand
TATATATATATATTTATACATATACTGGTGTGAAAACTGGAAACAATCAACACAGTTTTATTGCTAAAATATTAGATTAGCTTCACATTTCAAAATACACATGAGAAAGTTATAAAATAGTTAAAAAATATTCGGAGATTCAGAAAGCACACTCCGAAGGAGCTTGGGAATCTCTAGGAGATTTGCCTATTCGATTTACATACACCAATTCTTATAGGATTCCTGCACGGAATTTTGTAACTCGTTATGCAATCGTTATGTGCTCATAACGACTGCATAACGAGTTACAGAATACAGGGGCGGGGCCTCTATTCTGTAACTCTTAACGCAGATTTCGTTATCGTTATAACGTCGTTGCGCAGCTTTGTTATGTTAAACTTGCGTTAAGAGTTACAGAATAGCCCTGCTGGACGTTTTCTTATTACGAGAAGCAAGTCCATCTCGTGGCGAGGCCGTATATGAAAATGGCAAATCTTGTTCGGTTTCTGCTCGCAATCTGCTGTCAGGTTATGCAGCAGACTCTGTTCGGTTTCTGTCACCAATTTGCTGGCATAACATATCATGATCAGGCTTTGTCATATTTTTTATAACAGTTTGTTGACATTGTCTGATAGTACAAACTCTGTGTACAATTTGTTGCCTTCTGCAATCAGAATTGGTAACAGACTCTACTCAAAATCTGTCTCTTCAGATTTGGCTACCTGAGTCCATATATCATTCTTTCTTTTGTAAAATTTTTATAGTATAAGAAAAATAACAATAATTGAGAAAACATAAAAAGATAATTAAAAAGATCATTTTCACAACTTATTCTTTTGATTATTTCTTATGTTTCCTCATTATTATATCATTTTTTTATCATACTAAATAACTAAATAGTACTTTCGCAAAGAAACAGAAATATGGACATATGGATATATGAAATGTGTCATACTATATAGAGGAGAAAGTGGTATTATGGCCAGTGTAGATACTGTGGCCTCCCTTAATATCTCCGCTGTTATATAGCGAATCCTATAAGTGATTACTTATGGAATTATTTGTTCAGTAGCTCGCCGTTACACCATGACGCTAATATACCAATACTCAATAGCCAATACTTACAACGCATTTTTGCTTTCAAGTATTTCGAAACGTTTTTGAGATACATTTTAGCATTTAATTACACCTATTTCCTCCTTTTCTTAAACTTGAGCGTATTATCATGAATATATGTATTTTTGTGTGTTATTTGCTATTTAATATTCTATTTGACTGTATATATTTTGAAACGTTTATTTATTAAAATTGTGATATGACTTGTTTAATTACACGAAAATAGTACATCCGACTAACTGATGATTGGCTTTGATGGGCTTGCTTATTATTATTATTATTTATATATTTTGAATTATGCAAATTTAAACAATAGCATAACATTTTGCTAATATGGCCCTCTATAGGTATTGATTACTAATGATCTCTTTTTTGAGATTTTCATATCAAAATAAGGTAAATTTCTCGATCAGGGAACCCCCCAATGACCTTGATCTTGACATATGTTGTCAAGGCCATGACCCTGAGCGATCTCCAACAGGTTTTAGCCGTCGCTCGTCCTTCGTTAAAAAGTTATTAAGTCCGGATCTACAATAGGGTTTTAAGCCTTAAACCATAAGAAATCACAGTTGCTTATTCTTCTTGGATTCGACTATAATTGGTCAATTTCTTACGGCTTAAGGCTTAAAACACCTATTGTGGATCCGGGATAACAAAAAAAGTTCAACTGTATAACACGAGAATTCTCTGTTTTAAAATAAATTTCCTGCTTTAAGAAGTTGTGTGATGCAAAAAAAATTCTACTATATAAAACAAAAATTTTCTGCTTAAAAATAAATTTCCTGCTTTAAAAAGTTATTAACAAAAAACGTTGAAATATAACGAATTATTTCAAGTCAAGAGTCAACATGTATGTGTAGAATAATATTTAATATGGTATACAGCATAAATAAGGCGGTGAGGGGGGTGAGAGCCGGAGGTAAGAGTCGTGCGCGCCTGAAGCAGGGGGGGAGAAGGGTGAAAGTTGCTTCGTGTAGAAAGTCAAAACCTATGTAAAATAGTATTTAATATTGCATATATGACAGAAATAATACGTTATTTTTCAACTTCTTTTGTTAATAACTTTTTAACGAATAACGAGCGACAGTTAAAACTTGTTGAAGGTCATTCAGGGTCATGACCTTGACAACATATGTCAAGGTCAAGGTCATGGGGGGGGGTCCCCTGATCGAAAAATTTACCCAAAATAATTACTTGATAATCAATTTTGTGTGCATGTGTGTGTGTAGCTCTACTGTTAATCTACTATAGTTTATATTACGTATACTATTTTTAGTACTGAGATTCTTAGTATTGATCGAGCAGCTTATGTGCTGCTTTATGTTAGTTATGTGAATGTATATACATTTAATTGCACACATTTTATGCAAATGTTTTATCTTTTTATTAATTTTATAACCAAATACTGTTTTTTAAACAAAATTAGTATTTTAAAGCTATTTTTATGAAAAGTTATATTACCATCCTTTTAATCTTCGAGTCATTATGCAATGTCCCAACATTTTTACGTAACTTGGAGTCCAGAATTGATTCAACAACATCTTAATGAATGTAATTGTCAAGTTTTAAACTTAAATATTGATTGTTAACGAAGTTATTGTATAAAGTGTAACTGGGATGCCATAATAGCACCTTCTCCTTTACGGATTATATAGTTATACATGTTTATATATATTAAAACGTGAAATAAAAACCACTAACAAAGATTCCTTAAAATTCAAAAACTTGAAAGAAAAGGGGGTAAAACTGTACAATAGGGGACCTCCCTCCTATGATCTTGACCTTGACATATGTTGTCAAGGTCATGATCCTGAGCGGTGGCACCCAGTTGGACACGGCTCAATTGGACACGAACCACTCACAGCGCTTGAGACTACAAAGCTCCTAAGCACCGGTCGCTATGATTGGTGGTGTCCAATCGAGCCGTGGTCAATCGGGATCACCCCGATCCTGAGTAACCTCCATCAAATTTTAGCCGTCGCTTGTCCTTCGTTAAAAAGTTATTGACAAAAGAAGTTTGAAAAATAACGTATTATTTTTGGTATATATGCAATATTAAATACTATTCTACATAGGTTTTGACTTTCAGGGGCGCACGACTCTCACCTCCGACTCTCACCCCCCTCCCCAAATTAATTTTGTGGATCCAGAAAGTGTACGCCCCTGAAGCAGGGGGAAGGGGAGGGGGAGAGTCGGAGGGGAGAGTCGTGCGCCCCTGAAAGTCAAAACCTATGTAGAATAGTATTTAATATTGCATATATAGCAAAAATGTTATTTTTCAAACTTCTTTTGTGAATAACTTTTTAACGAAGGACGAGCGACGACTAAAACTTGTTGGAGGTTACTCAGGGTCATGACCTTGACAACATATGTTAAGGTCAAGGTCGTAGGAACGGGGTCCCCTATTCGAAAGAATTACCGAAAAGGGCAATAGGAGTCAGGCGAAGATAAAATTACACAAATTCCAACAATATAGGAAGTAAAACTTCTTTATTACAAACAAACACTCTTACATGTTTCGGCTCACTTTTGAGGTTAGAAGAGGGCCATGATTTCGATTGGGATAACGTCACAATATTGGATCAAGAGCCACGAGACTCCAAATGATTAATCTCGGAAATGATACATATTAGGAGACAGACGCATGGACTCAACCTGCAGACGGATATGGTTGCCCAAGGCCTACTTTCCGATAATTAATAGCTTATAAATAGCGTTGTCATTCGTGAAGGTATAGTCAGCATTGAGTGCGCACAGTAATAGTCTTTTTTAATTGATTTTTGCTTGATAATTTCCAGGGAATGGAAGTAACTCGTTACTTGTAACGAAGTTACAGTTACAAGTTACTTTTTAGGTAACTTTACTAGTAACTGCGTTACTTTTTTTCTTTGGTAACTGTAACGGTAACGAAGTTACATTTTTTTGGTAACGGTAACGAATTTTACAGTTACTTTTATCGTTACTTTGCACATGATTGGAC
>NW_017295678.1:243246-246939 GCF_001594075.2 Trachymyrmex cornetzi | reverse complement strand
AAATCGGTAACTAGTAACGGTAACTTGTTACTTTTTCTACTCGGTAACGAGTAACTGTAACTTGTTACTTTTAAAAAGTAACTTTCCATTCCCTGATAATTTCATCTGTTAGCATTAGATTAAACTGACTCACTGTGTTTAACGCTGACTGGCCGATATATTCAGATGACCGTTTGCTCAGTATTATCATGTTTGTGATGCAGTATCATTGTAAACATTGTGAGCCTCCTTACGGATAATTATCAATAATTTCCAATTAAATTTTAATTATATTTAGTTTATTATTCAATTCTTTCTTTTTATCTCTTTACAGGAAATATATCTCCTGACGGCTAAGAATTATTCGAACTTCTGATTATGGGGGAGCTCACAATGCTAAGACATTGCTTGGTCTTCTTAGGATTTTTGTTATACATAATTATCTCTGAGAAGGGCTCAAAAGTGAGCCGAAACATGTAAGAGTGTTTGTTTGTAATAAAGAAGTTTTACTTCCTATATTGTTGGAATATGCGTAATTTTATCTTCGCCTGACTCCTATTGCCCTTTTCTTTCAAGTTTTTTTATATATATTTATATAATGATTATACATAAAACATTTTTTACCAAGATATATTGTATAATGATATCAGTACTACCAGTAATTATGCTATTGTTGCAGTTCAAAAGTCATTTTAGTGTTTCCAGAACAGCTTACAAAATAGTAGACATGTATGTATCCTCCTGCATAAATCCTTACGAATTACGCAATATTTTATGTCATCAAATATAGCGGCAAATGTGCTCTATAAAACCGCACTAAGGTTGAAACACGTGTTTAGCTGTGAGTGCAAGAAACTCGCACTTTCGGCAACCTCAAGCAGTGCTGCTGCCACTGAAGGAGTTTTTGGTGTGCATTCAGTGCGGCCCAGCGAAAACCGCTATTGAATATAAATTCATCACTATACTAGGTCAGTTTTCATTTCTCGAATACGACAATTTGAACGCACTAATACAGTGCGCACAACCCGAATGTGTGACACTGAAAAAGTTTGCTTTCAGTGTGTACTAGTGCAGTCTTGAGTGCAGTCTATCGATTTCGCTACTAATTTCATATGCCATTTTTTTATCGTTATCACAATTTTCCCAGACTTTACGGCCTTATAAATGTTATTTTTCTCTTTCATATACATTAAGAAACGTGGAATTAATTTTTTAAATTTCAACTCAGGACCATTTTTAAATACTCTCTTTTGTAAATGCTGCAATACGATTCTAAAAATTTTTTCTGTATACATATATAGTTTATGTATATTTAGTACTAGGATATAAATGTTTTGTAATGTTTTATTACATTAGCGCTTTATAAAGATACATGTAAAATTTTTATGTAAAAAAAAACTGAGGTATAAATAAAATATGCCTTAATCTTGTAATTGCTATCTTGTAATTATTTTTTATTTGTATCTTCTTGACAGTCATTCTGACTCTCTTTTTTACAATGTATTGTGACTGTCCGATTAAAATTATGTAATTTAAAATCTATTGGTTTATCATATCCCATTATACGAATATAATGACTGGAGTCATAGAAAAATTTTTGTTCTAAAAATAAAGGGATATTCTTTATAATGCAATTTGTAAACATTCCATTTACATCAGGTACTACTACATCCTCTGGTGTAAATGTGAGCTGAAATATAATTCATTATTACATGAAACATAAAAGTATACTACAGAAATATACTATATGAAATTTACATACCTTTTTTGTTCGAGCGAACAAACTGTAAGTATTTGCAATGTATATATCTTCTTTCGCATTATAATACAAATATGTTACATATTTTTTCGTTATCATATGTATTAATAAAGGAGTAGTTATAGCAAAAAATCCAATACATGCAAATAATCCTAAAACGACTCCTATATTATCATTTTCTATAGCTTTCAAGTAAAGAAATGGCTGAACCATTAAGCCACCGGAAGAGGTTAATAATGAAAAAAGTTTGAGAAATTTAATTTGTTTGGTTAAAGGTCCATAATAAATCTCAGTTCTTTCAATAGTTTTCTGATAATCTTGAGAGAAAGAATTCATATTATGAAAGAACTTTATATTATGTGTTGCAGAACATCTCTACAAAATTTAAATTTCTTTAATGTTATGAAAACATTTTAATCATTGTAAATAATTTGGTAAATGTTAAGAAAACTCTGTTTATCTCAAATTTTGATAAAAATATACTTAATTGATGCGTTTTCGCATAAAAATAAAGATTTATCAAAAAAAAAGTGTCGCTCTGTTCCATGAACCGAGATATTAATCCTTAAAGTCAACGACTATTCAGATTAGAAAATATCTCAGTAGTTCACTACTTTAAAAACACAAATTCATCGCTTTAAAAACACAAATTCATTGCTTTATAAACACAAATTCATTGCTTTAAAAACACAAATTCATTGTTTTAAAAACATAAATTCAGTGCTTTAAAAATACAAATTCTTTGTGAAAGTAGTGAATTTATGTTTTTAAAGCAATGATTTATCGCCGTTCTACAATGTGCTTTTGGTTTCCTGTTTCTTGTTGCTTGTCTCTTACCTTCTTGATCAAAAAGGTAGAACAGCCATTATTGTTTTAAAAACATAAATATACTGCATTAAAAACATAAATTCTCTACTTTCAAAACAAATCTTCTGCTAAAGCAGTGAATTTGTTTCTTAAATTTTCTTAAATTTCTTGAATTTGTGTTTCTTAAAGCAGGTATTCATTGTTTTAAAAATAAAAATTCATTGTTTTAAGAACACAAATTCTTCACATTAAAAACAAATTTTCTGTTAAAACGGTGAATTTGTATTTTAAAGGCAGTGAATTTTTTTAAAGCAGTGAACCACTGCTATGACAGATTTCCTAACCTGAATTGTCAACTTTAATATTTCGTTTCGTGGAACAGAGCGACACTTTTTTCTTGTCGAATCTTTATTTTTACGCGCATCGATTCAGTGTATTTTTATCAAAATTTGAGGTGAGCGGGATCTTCTAACATTTTTATCAATAATTTATTTCAAAAATAATCTGCTTAAATACAAAAATTTATTCTAACCTCAAAATTATAATCACGTATAATACAAGACAAAATGCGGCATTTCAAATGATTAAAATCCTTAATAACAAGTCCCTTTTGACTATATGCACAAGCTCGTAATATAAATGTCATATTTATAAATAACAGTTTACAACTTTTATGATACTTCAATTGATTCGAACCGTTCATTAAATACAGAGTAAGGACACCAAACCTGGGTCACCCGTCACCGACGAGATGCTTGGCTGTTCGACTTGCTTAAGCCCATTATAACAGTTTACAACTTTTATGATACTTCAATTGATTCGAACCGTTCATTAAATACAGAGTAAGAAGGACACCAAACCTGGGTCACCCGTCACCAACGAGATGCTTGGCTGTTCGACTTGCTTAAGCCCATGACATATACAAGAACGTAAGGCCGTAACACGCAAGCAGTAAGTGAATTGACCAATCACAGCAGAGACCGTAAGGCCAGTAGCGAATCCGTATAGTAGCGAATCCAATGTTAAGCCGGGAGCACATAGAAAAACGTAAGTTCGTAAGACGTAATCAGTAAGGAAATCGTAAAGCCCATGACACATACAAGCAGTAAGTGAATTGACCAATCACAGCAGAGACCGTAAGGCCAGTA
>NW_017295678.1:242701-243154 GCF_001594075.2 Trachymyrmex cornetzi | reverse complement strand
CGGCTTAACATTGGATTCGCTACTGGCCTTACGGTCTCTGCTGTGATTGGTCAATTCACTTACTGCTTGCGTGTTACGGCATTACGTTCTTGTATGTGTCATGGGCTTTACGATTTCCTTACTGATTACGTCTTAGTCCGGATCTACAATAGGTGTTTTATGCCTTATGCCGTAAGAAACTGACCAATTACAGTCGAATCCGAGAAGAATAAGCGACTGTGATTCGCCCATTTCTTATGGCTTAAGGCTTAAAACCCTATTGTAGATCCGGGGTTACGGACTTACGTTTTTCTATGTGCTCCCGGCTTCACACTTTTTACATTTAAAATGAGATAGATATATATTTGGAGCTGAAAAGAGAGAAAGCGAAGATGCTGAATGTATAAAGTGTAAGCAAGTCGAACAGACCTACTATTAAAGACGGTCGACGCTTATGCTGGATTCACAATGTAT
>NW_017295678.1:241440-242109 GCF_001594075.2 Trachymyrmex cornetzi | reverse complement strand
CAAAATTCATTGGAATCCTGTTTTCTGATTGGTTGCAGAGAGTCGTACGACGCAAATCGGATGCAGTGTGAATCCAGCATTACGCCGCATGTGACGGCACCCTTACTGGTTATGTTTTACGCGAATTTTACGAAATACGCGCCATATGAATGGCGACTTTTAAACTGGCGTAATTTCTAGTAAATTACTAGAATGCGCATGTTACGCATGAATTACATATACTGGAATGGGCATCGAGGAAAATTCGTGGTCGCAATTGAGCAGCCGCCATTTTGGGTGGGTCATATATTAGAACGAATCAGAAGCGTTCGCGCGCCCGTTGCGATCAATGTACGAGGTGTGATCAAAAAGTAAGGTGACTTTGAATTTCGCGCGCTCTGTACACTCTAATTTCAAAATTTTTTGTTGTTGTGTTGGTACACTCGTCACGATCATATGTTCACAGTTTTGACTATGACCGCGGTCCGATACACACTCACAACGCTTAAAAATCATTTCATCCTTGTTGTTTGTCAAATGTTAAACGAAGACAAACAGTGCTTATGAGCGTTGTGAGCATGATTCGGACCACGGCTTATATAGCATGTGTTGTTTTTATGTGATAGGCATAAAGGTTAGACTCGTGTTTGCGTGCTCGGCGATTTTTTGCTGTTGAAAATAATGGAGCAG
>NW_017295678.1:239137-240947 GCF_001594075.2 Trachymyrmex cornetzi | reverse complement strand
GGGGATTATTTTGAAGGGGATAACATAATTTTGGATGAATAAATGAATATTTTTTTATAAAAATGAAAAGTCACCTTACTTTTTGATCACACCTCGTATCAATCGATGTACTATCGATGTATGGAAATCTATATGGACATGAATGGTATATAAATAAAAATAATATCATTTCGGTTTTATTAAGGGAGGATCCCGTTTGCCTACAATTCCGATTGTACATATATCAACTGGTGCCTAGTAATTGTTGGGTGGCACCCAGTTGGACACGGCTCAATTGGACACGAGCCACTCACAGCGTTTGAGACTACAAAGCTCCTAAGCACCGGTCGCTGTGATTGGTGGTGTCCAATCGAGCCGTGATCAATCGGGATCACCCCGTGTACAACTTTGCTTCCGCCGTTTTTTTTACGAAATTCGAGGCTTTATCGTAAAAAACTGGTTATACATTTATGATTCAAAGTATTGGCCATCGCTGGCCACTACTTTCTCCCATCTTTCGGGCAGCGTACGAATCCAGCGTCGAAAAAAACTGGTCATCTTTTGAGGCGATCCACGATTCTACCCAATTTTTTCCTTTTTCGTAAGACCGGGGGTGCGTTCGGGGAGATGCTATTCGTGCTATTTAGCGCTACAAACTGTTCGCGGAGCTGCAGATAGCGCTAACAAACACGATCACGACGTCACTAACGGTAGAGTTTTACGTCATGACAGAGCGCTATTCCTTCCGAGGTAGTGTATTGATAGCGTAGTGTTTGCAGGATTGAACAGCATTACTATAATATCACATGGGTCGAATATAACAAAATAATCGATTGATTGATAAATTTCTGCTTCCGATTTATTACTATTGCTTATTGCAGAAAGCCTGGTATTGCTAATAAGAGACTTTCTGCAATAAGCAATAGTAATAAATCAGAAGCAGAAATTTATCAATCAATCGATTATTATATTATATTCGATTTTGATTGATCAATTTTTAACTTCTGACTTCTCATTTATTTCTAATGGCTTTTTGTAATATTACTGGTTATTGTCTCTATTCGTCGTTGATAAAATCTAAGGTTAATAAAAACTCAATGCAATAATGCCCGTAATGCCAACGATACCAACGCTATACTAATGTCGTTCGCGGAGCTTGCAAACGCTATCGCGCTATTGGCTCTACGAACAGCATTGGTAGCGTTTGCGTTCATAGCGGGAATAGCGTCTCCCCGGAAGTGCTTGTCAGCCAGGCCGTGTGCCATTGATCGAAACAAGTGATAGTCAGAAGGAACAAGGTGTGGAAAATACGGCGGGTGGGGTATGATTTCCCATTTCAACGTTTCCAAGTATGTCTTAACCACTTTCGCAACATGGGGTTGAGCGATGTCATGCTGCAAAATCACCTTATCATGTCTCTCGTTGCGGCCGTTTGTCTTTCAATGCTCGGCTCAAACGCATCAATTGCGTTTGATATCGATCGCCTGTGATTGTTTCAGTCGATTTTAACAGCTCGTAATACCCTACGCCGAGCTGGTTCTACCAAATACAGAGCATGACCTTGGAGCCGTGAATATTCGGTTTGGCCGTTGACGTGGAAGCATGGCCGGGAACTCCCCATGATTTTCTGCGCTTGGGGTTATCGTAATGAACCCATTTTTCGTCCCCAGTCACAATGCGATGCAGAAATCTCTTCCGTCTTTGCCTTTCAAGCAGCTGTTCACAAGCAAACAAACGCCGTTCAACATCTCTCGGCTTCAACTCTTACGGCACCCAATTTTCTTGCTTCTGTATCATTCCCATGGCTTTGAGGCGTTTTGAAATGGCTTGT
>NW_017295678.1:237811-239093 GCF_001594075.2 Trachymyrmex cornetzi | reverse complement strand
AGTCTTGATCAAGTAATGCCTCCAATTCTGCATCTTCGAAAACCTTCTCTCTGCCACCGCTATGCCGGTCTTCGACGTCAAAATCACCGTTCTTGAAGCGTTGAAACGCACGACACGTTCTTTCACTAATAGCGGCCTCACCATAAGTATTTGAGAGCATTCGATGAGCCTCACAGCCGCAGATTTCTTCATGTTGAAGCAGAGAATTAAAACCTCCCGCAAATGACGAGAATTTGGCTTGCAAACTGGCATTTTCAATCGAGAATAACTTTATGATGCAGACACAAATCGACTAAAGTTTCTCTGGAGTTATGTTGACAGATGCCCAAGTTTATTGTATGACGTCTATGACCTATTTATTTCGACCACCACTTACCACTAAAGCCATCTATAAGAAAACGGCGGAAGCAAAGTTGTACACCTAATATTATTAATTATTATGCATTATATATACAGCATAAAATTTTCTAACTTTATAAATTTGATACTCAATAGGTAGAAATTTTTAACTAATAAATTGTGACGGTTTTCACTTGTATGTCTGCATTTTTAATGCAGACACGTATTAATTACGTATTAATGCCACGTATTAAAATATACACATTCTAAAGTCTTTTAGGTCAAGAATAATATTGTCCATATACTTACCGTTTTACACTCGATTCATATATTGCTGGATTCACACTGTATCCGATTTTCGTTGTACGACGCTCTTTAACCAATCAGAAAACAGAATTCCGATTATATGAAGCAAAATCCATCGGAATCCTGTTTTCTGATTGGTTGCAGAGCGTCGTACGACGCAAATCGGATCCAGTGTGAATCCAGCATATCGAATGGAAGAGAATTGTACTATTGGAATTATGGGAACACATGGGACGCCATTTTTATCTTACACTAGAACGTTTTTTATTCCTTACCTACACGCTTACACTCGTCAGTTCTGGTTTGCACTAGTTCGGTTCAGTTCAGTTCTAGTGCAGTCCCAGTGTAGGAACAGAAAACAATCCCACTGACTCAAGACCTAGAGCAGCCAGTTCGGTGAACTCGTGCACTGAGTTCTGTTGCACTGAATCCAAAAACACCGTTGCTGACGCCATTTTGGGTACAAAAACGCTTTAAGCCCATGACACATCCAAGAACGTAAGACCGTAGCACGCAAGCAGTAAGTGAATTGGCCAATCACAGCAGAGACTGTAAGGCCAGTAGCGAATCCAATGTTACGATTTCCTTAAGCCGAGAGCACATAGGAAAACGTAAGTCCGTAAGACTTAATCAGTAA
>NW_017295678.1:236979-237516 GCF_001594075.2 Trachymyrmex cornetzi | reverse complement strand
ATCGCTGATTGGCCAATTTAAAAATAAAATAATCTCATTGGCAAAACAGTGAAAAATTACTAGGCACCAGTTGATATGAGTGGTGTGTACAATCAGAATTGTAGGCAAACGGGATCTTCTCGTTTTGTCACAGTATAATGGCTCCGGAACAGCAGCGCGATGTTCGTCGCGCGCGACACGCGATATTCAATGAGAGTATACCTTTAGAATGAGAACATCGGTAAAGCTATACACTCATTGGATATTGCGTGTCGCGCGCGACACTTCAGCTTTAGTATTGAAAATCTTGGCTTGTTCTTTTGAACTTGCACTATTCAATGCAAGTTCAAAAGTACCTATGGAACTCGTCCAGTGTTGGTGTGAACTGAATGCGCACTGGTGCGCACTAGAGTCCTAGATTTATCAGAGAGGCGCAACCGGTTTAAGTCAGTATGACAAAGGTGCGAAGGAGAGTACTAAACATGGCCGACATGCTATGAAACTGCCTTTAAACTATGTCAAACAAGATAAGACGTGTAGGATAATGTGAGATAGATT
>NW_017295678.1:236693-236937 GCF_001594075.2 Trachymyrmex cornetzi | reverse complement strand
CTGCCAAGTCACGCAATTGGTTAGATTGCAACAGCGAATCAGAATGCATAACACCGGTTGCACATCTCTGATAAATCTAGGACTCTAGTTTGCACTAACTTTTTCCCAATCGAAAATGCTATAAGTAGTGTATCAAATGTAGTCGACAAAAATGAGAGAGAGAGACCGTGGGAGACGGCCACCGACATCTAGAATGGACCGCTGATGGCAATGGTGGGGGTAGAAAGACGATTAGAGTGAGAGG
>NW_017295678.1:220383-234440 GCF_001594075.2 Trachymyrmex cornetzi | reverse complement strand
CCCTAACGGCGTTCCAAGTTCCCCTGGCTACCGTGCCGACAGTTTCCATTCTAGATTGTCCCTGTCTTACAGCCATCCTTTTTTCAGAAGTGGGATTCCACCCCGATATCCACTCTTCGCACCCTCTTTTCCTCCTTTTCCGAGCTATAAGTCTCGTCGAGTTTTTTCCCCTGGCTACCGTACCGACAGTTTCCATTCTAGATTGTCCCTGTCTTACAGCCATCCTTTTTCAGAAGTGGGATACACCCCGATTCCACCCCGATATCCACTTTTCGCATCTTCTTTTCTTCCTTTTCCGAGCTATAAGTCTCGTTGAGTCTTGCGCTGCCTAATCGCGCAGGCACGTGTTGCGCCTCGCGAATATCCGCCATTACGGCTAGTTCCCGCGCTCGCATATTTCGCGATCGCGTTTGTCCCGCGATAATATATTCGTGTCGCGTTTTCGCGCCTTTTGAGGTAGCTACATTCGCCTCTCTGTAGCATCGCGCCAGTGAGTGCGAGCCGATTGTTGTGCGTTATCGTTGAATCACAACGATTAACAAGTGGCCGTTATAGACAAGTGAGCGTCTCACGCATAGTTCCCGGCATACGACGTAGCGCGGATTTACCGCTACCCAGTGACGCACAATGGATCCATCATTATACAGTCGTGAACAGCTAGAGAAGGATACGCTGGACGTCTTGAAAACCAAGCTCGCTATGTGCAATTTACCTGTCAAAGAGACACAAAGGAACAGTGCATCAAAGCATTGCTGAGTTGTATCGGCGATCACGCTACTAGTGATCACGATTCGTCGAAACATATTCGTCCAACGGCAACGAACGTTTCTTCAACCACTATTGAAGATATGCAAAGGGCTATTCAGCAATTAGCGCTAAAGATGGACGCGCTGATTAGCGGCGGCAACGCCACCTCAACAACGACTCATAGAGTGTCGTCAAGTTCGATCGCGCCATATCCACCGGTTGCGTCTGAACCGCCAGTGGACCGAGTGATTTCTGGTATTCCGGTGACACAAGCAATCACGATACTTGCCTCGCAGATCCCTTCGTTCGATGGTTCAGAAGACGACGACGTCGAAGTATGGATTCACCGAATAGAATCCGTGGCTATGGGTCACGGCGACCAGAGGTCACCTTTTTAGCGGCAACTAGTAAGCTGCACAAACAAGCCAAAGATTGGTTTTATATGGAGGAGGGATCATCCACCCTTTCCTGGTTTTCTTTCAAAGAGGCCATTATAGCAAGATTTAAGCGTCGTATCCCTTTTCACGTCGCCATGGCAAAGATAGAGGCTCGTAAGTGGAATTTCACCAAAGAATCTTTCCAAGAATACGCACATCAAAAACTGAAGTTAATGCATGCGTTAACGCCAGAGAGAGACAAAATCCAGCTGATCATTAATGGAATCAACAGTGCTTCACTCCGTGCTTCTGCCACAGTGCTAGGGGCAGTTGCTATCAGCGAATTTCTAAACCGTATGTATGAAATCACCAGTGCTTTCAACCAAGGCACAAAAAAATCTTCTCCTCCAAAGAGAAAGGAAAAATCCTTTTCGCCTCCGTCATCCCCTAGAAAAAAGTCATCACCGAAATTTTCAAAAGAAGTAGAATGCAACTACTACAAGGCGAAGGGTCATCAAAAAGAAGATTGTTTCAAACTTAAGAAGAAGGAGCGACAGATGGCCTCAGCGGCAGTTAAGTCAGCGGATACAGCAAAGGACACCAAAGAGACGTCAATAGTAGGATGCGTGATAGAGGGCGCAACTGAGAAACTAGAGATAAGTGACACGATTGTTAAAATAACTCAACTGAATAATTCTTCATGTAGTCTCAATGCCCTGATAGACACGGGCAGTCCAGTCTTCTTCATTCTCAACTCTGTTTATGAAATTTTTTTTGGTCAGCAAACTTCTTTTAACGATCGCCCTATCAATAATTTTAAAGCTCTGAATAATCAAAATATTAACGTAATTGGCTCCTGCGATACGAATATTAGTCTTGCTTTACTACCATCCTTTCGATGGCAAATTAACTTTCAAATAATAAAAAATAAAGACTGGTCTACCCATGTTATTTTAGGCCGTGATTTTTTTCATAAAAAACAAACTCATTCTAATTTACAATCCGGCCAATACAGAAGAATTAAAACGTGTTCAGCTCTTTAACGAAGTCGCCTCCGCGGAAGTACTAGAAATTGCGGAAACGAACAATAAAATAATCGATGCGTGTCGTACAGATTTCGGTCCAGAAATTGATTCCAAAGTTGTTCAACTAGTAAATGAAATAGAGCAAACCCCAATACCGATCATAAATGACGATTATTGCGTTAAGGTAACGCTTAAAGATAGTTCAGTTTACGCATATGCACCTCGACGACTCGCCCACTCAGAACGCTTATGTATTAGAAATATAACAGACGATCTCTTAAAAAGAAAAATAATAAAGCCAAGCAAATCCCCGTATTGTGCTCGCATAATATTAGTACGCAAGAAAGACGGTAACTATCGACTTTGCGCGGACTTACGATCATTAAACGATAGAGTCGTTAAACAACACTTTTCCTTCCCTGTCATCGAAGACTGCTTAGCACGTCTGGGAAATAATCACGTATTCACCTGGATCGACTTAAAGGGCGGTTTTCATTTAATAAAAATACATCCAGATAATACAAAATACTTTTCATTTGCGACACCAGATGGCCAATACGAGTATTTGCGCCTCCCCTTCGGTTATTGTGAAGCTCCAGCGGAGTTCCAACGGAGACTAAATTACATATTACAACCCCTCATTCGAGAGGACAAAATAATACTATACATGGATGACATTTTGATACCCTCTACTACAATAGAACAAAATTTAGAGATCATTAAAATGACTTTATTGTTACTCAAGCAATACGAGTTTAAAATTAATCTCAGTAAATGTCGATTTCTTAAAAAATCGGTGGAATACCTCGGTTATATGATTTCCGCAAATGGTATTACATTAAGCGAACGTCACACTGAAGCAATTCGATCGTATCCATATCCCCGTTCTTCTCTTGAACTACAACGTGCGATAGGATTTTTCAACTATTTCCGTAAGTTCATTCCGAACTTTGCGGCAAAGGCTAAGCCATTGAACAGTCTGCTCCGTAAAAATACTGAATTTCTATTCGATGATAAATGTAGAGAAGCATTTGATCATTTTAAATCCATACTTATTTCCTATCCAGTATTAAGACTTTACCAGCCAGACCGAGAAACAGAATTACACACGGACTAGTTCAATCGCTTTAGGCGCCATACTATTACAGCGTCAAGATAAAGGTAACTTCGCTCCGGTGGCATATTATAGCCAAACCACCAATGACGCGGAAAGCCGTTATCACTCGTTCGAACTAGAAATGTTAGCAGTCGTGAAAGCAGTCGAGCGATTTCACATTTACCTTTACGGTATTAAATTTAAATTAGTGACGGATTGCAATGCTTTAGCCTGTGCACTTAAGAAAGCAAATATAAATCCACGTGTTTATCGATGGATCTTGCGATTACAAAATTATACCTTCGAAGTAGAACACAGACATAGTCAAAAAATGCCCCATGTAGACGCCTTAAGCCGTATTAGCGTGGCTTCCGTCGACGCTGTTCCATTGGAACAGGAAATTCAATACAGACAACTAGCAGACCCTCATTTAAGCGAAATTGCAAAAATGTTAGAACGCGAAGAAAGTCAAGACTTCCAATTAATAGACGGACTCGTGTATCGAAAGGGTAAACACCGCGCTAGATTTGTGGTACCTGAAAGTGCAATATATCAGCTAATGCATATTTATCACGACGATGCAGCTCATTGTGGTAATGAAAAAACTTACCAAGGCATTAGCGCAAACTATTGGTTCGTATCCATGCGGAAGAAAATAAAAAATTATATAGAAAATTGCTTAATTTGTCTAATGGCCAATAATTCAATTAATTCAAAGGAGGGCGATATGCAAATTATACCGACCCCTACCTCACCTTTTCGTATTCTACACGCAGATCACGTAGGACCATTGCCAGAAGCTAAAGATAATTCTAAACACATTTTAGCTCTAATTGACGCTTTCACTCGCTTTACCTGGTTATTTCCAGTCAAAACCACTTCCTCAAGTGAAGTGATTAAACAGTTAGCCCCACTATTGGACATATTCGGGAATCCGGACGAGTTTATTACAGATAGGGGCACAGCCTTCATTTCGGACGAATTTGCAAAGTTTCTTCAAACACGTAAAATTAATCATCACTTAGTAGCTGTCGCAGCCCCCTGCGCGAATGGCCTCATTGAACGAGTAAACAGATTTCTAAAATCATCTCTTAGAAAAATGGTGTCCGAGGACATCAATAGGTCCAGCCAGTTGGCCACTATTCAATATGTAATTAACAATACCTATCATACTTCAATTAAGAGTACACCTTCTTCTTCTTCTTCTTTTAATTGGCTCCGCAACCAGACAGGTTGGGACTGAGCCATTGAGTGTCCGCGCAGTATTGATGGGTAATGGACTGTATTAAAAGGCAATGTGGGTAAACCGAAGGTAGAGGGGGAACACTCCCAAGCCAAGCGCCTGCTGTCACCCAGCGGTGGTCGCGCGTCATGTGGAAGGGAGTGGACCACTAAAAGAACAGATCGGAGGCCCCCGCGAATGTCGTGAGGAGCCTACAGAGCTTAGGAGAGGGATTGGATAGGGCGGGAAATATGTTTTCGGGGTGTTGAGGAAATTTGGATTTGAGATAGTTTCGTAGTTGGAGAGAATTTTGTTTATGTACTTCACATTGGAAAATAACGTGATTGATATCTTGATTATTATTCCCACAGGGGCAAGCAGGAGATTCTACTATGTTCACTCTGTGTAAGCTGCTATTGAGATTATAGTGGTTAGATCTGAGTCGATTGATCATAACAATCTCGTTTCTACACCAAGATAGATCATTAAACCAAGGCTTTGAGGAAGTTCTAGGGAAGTATTCGTGATTGAGAGCGCCTTTATATCTAGCTGATGAATTAAGATATTCAGTAAATCTACAATGCAATCGTTCCTTAGATACAGCATATAGATCTTCATATGGAATCCTGAAGGCAGTAGAGAGTCCAGTTATAGAGGCAGATTTGGCAGTTTCGTCCGCTTTTTCATTTCCCAGAATACCCACATGAGATGGGATCCAGAAAAGGGTGATTGTGATTCCCTGCTGCGTGGCCAGAAGAATGTTTTGCTTGATGTAGTAGACAATGTAGTTGTTCTGTATGTAGTGATGATTGCTGATTGCGTCCAGTGCGCTCTTGGAGTCTGAAAAAATGACAACTTTGTTGTTTCCACAATCTCTGGCGAGAAGGACGGCTTGGTATAGAGCCCAGAGTTCCGCTGAGAAAATAGAGGTTTCACTCGGTAGTTTATGTTTAATGCTGATATTCAGATCAGGGGAGTATACTCCAGCTCCGACAGCACAATCAGGTTCCTTGGAACCGTCTGTATAAATAGAGATAGCATTCATTCTGTATTCTAGTGAAATCTCCGGAAAAATGGCAGCCGTAGCGTGGGGGGCGTCCTTTGAATGAAACAGAAGCATGTTGCCGATATAAGTGACAGGGTTGGCCATGACTTCAAATTCGTGCCAGAAGGCTGGAGGGTATGTGGTGCGATGCGTGATTTTCTTGTCTGGAAGATGTGTAATATAAGACTTGAAGAGATTAGAACTTTTGATGGTCTTCAGTTTCTGATTTTTTTGGATGGCTGTAAGTTCAAGTTCTTTAAGGGCTTCATATGATGTACTAAATTTGTTAGCCATAGCTTTGTATATGTATTTGGATGTAATGTAGGAGAATCTTAAATGTAGAGGTTCCCTTGCCTCCCTCAGCATGGCATTGATGGGGGTGGAAATCCGATATCCCATAGCCTTTCTAATAGCCTTATACTGAATTCTGAGAAGTTTAACAAAGTTTTCAGACTCCGGGTTCCAAGAAAAGACCTGCGCTCCATATTCAATAGCACTTCTAAGAGTTGTCCTATATACCGTAAGCAATACTTCAGGATGTGAGCCCCATTTGACACCAGCCAAAGAAGAAATTATATTGACAATATTCTTACCTCTCTCTATGAGGGCCTTTAGGTGTGGAGTATCCGACAGCTTGTCATCTAAGACAACCCCCAGGAATTTGTGTGTAGAAGCTCTGGGAATATGTGTGTTTGAAATTTGAATATTAGGAACCTCAGAGCAACCTTTGGTGCGAGAAAATATAATATATCTTGATTTAGACGGCGACAGTTCGAGGCCTCTGTATCTTAGATATGTATAAATATTATCAATCGATTTTTGCACAGATGAGATAGCTGAGTCAATGTCCCGTTGGGTGGAATATATGACAACATCGTCAGCATATTGCAAAATACGGGATTCCGAGTGAATGTGATTATTGATATCTTTAAGGTAGATATTGAAAAGCATAGGACTGAGTGTGGAGCCCTGAGGTGTGCCCTTACAAGAATTAAAAGGTCCTAAGAGAGAACCGTCGACCACGAAATGAAGACGCCTCATAGAGATGTAATTTTCAGTGAACCTTCTAATAGAGGCGGGAATGCCAATTTCATATAAGTCTTTGATTAGAATGTGAGGAATAACATTATCGAAAGCTCCCGCGATATCGAGAAATACTGCTACAGTAGGAGATTTCTTAATAAAGCCTGTTCTGATATTAGAGGTGAGAGTCACAAGGTTATCTATGCAAGATCTGGTTGGTCGGAAGCCTGACTGCGTTTGCGGAAGAAGAGGACGTGATTCAATAAACCATCTAAGTCTAAAATATATCATGTATTCCATTAATTTGGCAAAACATGATAGAAGAGAAATTGGGCGTACTGATTTCCCATCAGTTTTGGGAATAAGAACGACTAGGGAATCCCTCCAAGAGTCCGGTAAAACTCCCTGTGCTAGTATTTGATTGTACAATTCAAGTAGTCTAGTAATATATTCATCAGGCAATCTGGAAATGATGGAATGATCTATTTGATCCAAACCTGGAGCAGAACGTTTTTTAGCCACACTAATAGCCCTAGTAAGTTCGACTCTTGAGAAGGGTTCTTCTAACCATTGTTGTGCATTATTTTGAAGAAGATCCTCTCGTTTCATGTCTTCAATATGTTTGATATCGTTGTATGGACAAAAGGGAGGACAGAGTTTTTCAATGGCGGCGAGTGAGACTGTGTCAAGATTATTGACCTGATTCAAGGTAGGGTTTTTGTTTCGCCTGAAACTTTTAATAAGAGACCAGATGCGATGCGTTGAAGTTTTGCAATTAAAATCGCCAACAAGTTTCCTCCAACCGATACGTTTTGCCTCTTGTATGCATTCTGTACACCTTTTCCTAGCGGACTTAAAATTATCGAGACGAGCTCTGTCAGGGCACTCAACGAGCTCTCTGAGCGCCTTTCTCCTATCTTTGACTGCAGCATCACAGTCATCATTCCACTAAGGAGGAGATTTCAAGCGACAAGAGTTTATCTTACTATGTGGCACCCCCTTGTCCGGAGGAAGTAATCCTCTGACTGTAGATTGAACATGTTCAACAAATAGGTTGTATTGTGAAGTAATGTCCAGGGTTTCTTTTCCTGAGATTTCGTTGACAGAATTCCTAAGCATGGAATTTAATGTAGTCAGTTGATCCTTATTCAATTTAAGCTTATAGCAGAATTTCTTGGAATAGCAAGGCATCACGTTAATTTTTGTGCAAATGGGAAAGTGGTCACTACCGAACGTATCGTCCAAAACATGACTGGAGCAGATAGGAGCAAGAACAGGAGAAGACAAGGAGAGATCGATAATAGAGTTTTGTGCGGAATGATGTATTAAAGTGGGAGAGCCATCATTTAAAATTACAAGATCAAATTCTTCTATAGCTTTTAGTAGCCTGTTGCCTGCACCAGAACGAGAAGGACAACCCCAATTAGGGTGGTGGGCATTGAAATCTCCAGTCATGAGTAAAAGATTAAATTCCTTGAGGGCATTTAGAAGGTCTTGGTAGAAAGTGAGTGGAGTGTCCTGGCCAGGGTGCCTGTACATGTTCACCAAGATAATCGGCTCTCTAGAGGTAATTAATTTAATGACGTGAAATTCTACAGACGGGTGATCGATATTTTGCAGCTTAATGATCTCAAATTTAATGTTGTCTTTGATGAATGTGCAAATGCCGCATTGTCCTGCAAGGACAATGTCATTCCTGACAGCACGAAAGGACTTGATCTTCAGATTAGAATCTGGTTTGAGCAAAGATTCTTGAACACAGATTATGTCATAGTCTTTAGCCAGCAATACCAATGAACCTTGGTTGCCTCTAGCACCTCTACAATTCCATTGGATAATTCTTATACCAGCAGAGGGAGGCTGCCTGCGAGAGGATTGAGGCACAACTCTACTATGATGAATTTGTTTGTGTGTATTCATGGTGGGAGAGTTAGAACTTCTTTGAAGAATTCCAGTTCCGAAAATTGTCATGTGGGTAGTTAGAAGCAGGATACGCAAAGTCCTGGCTTTGGGAACCTGTTGGATTATATGAAATAGAGTAATCATTATGATTGTTGCGATGAGAGGGGGTGTTAATATCACCAGTGGGATATCTATAGTTATTAGAAGATGTGTAATTCTGTATGAACGAAATGATAATATTCACCAGTGTAGAAAAATCGTGATTGCGAAAACAATTAGCAATCTCTGAAATTAAATTAATAAGTTCCGGAATATATTTGGCAAATTCAAAAAGATTGGGCTCTCCGGGACCACGCTGAGGAGGGGGAGGGGGGGCAGATTGATAAGCCATACCTCTTGCGTTAGAGTAGCCGTAAGCCGCCTGAGGGTTATTAAGTGCTTCTTGATGAGCTCTTCTATCGTAACCCGGGTTGTTGACCCTCTTTTGGCTGATATTCAGGTGGTTTGTTAAACCGTGTGACGAGTGATGATAACTGCTCCCGTTGTGAGAAGAAGCCTGCTGCGTAGTGCTTGCCGGCCGTGAGCCAGCAGCTTCAGCATAAGATATACGTCCATAATCTTGGTCTTCTGCTTCTAAAAGGTTGAAAGGGTTAGGAGATATAAAGCTGGGTGAACTTGAAGAGTTATATGGTGTTTTAGAGTTTAGCCGTGGAAAATCTTGAGAGTCCAATCCAGAGCCGTAGCGAGTAAAAGAACCTTGGTTGTTGATAATTCTCCTAGCATCCGCTATGGAGATATTTTCGACAGCTGCCAATTTAATGATGTTATCTTGCTTAGAGATTATCGGACAGTCTTTGGAGGTAGCGAGATGTGAGCCCTTACAATTGATACATACAGCGTCGGTCTCGCCATTCCTTGATGGGCAAGAGTCTTCATTTTCATGATCGCTATCTCCACAATATAGACACCTAGGCGGGCCCTTGCACACTTTGGCTATATGTCCAACTCTAAAGCATGAGAAGCATATGCAAGATTTAGGTATATAGGGTCGTACCTCATGTCTGATTTTAAACAGGAACACGTCTCTTGGAAGAGCTTGTCCAGCAAATTTAATACAAAGCGTCTTGGAAGGAACGTATTCGCTTTTACCATTTATAGTGATTCTTCTATTTAATCTATGAATGTCCAAGATTTTTGCAGTTGGCGTTTCAATGTGTCTGTGGATATATTCTAGTTCGAGTTCGACAGGCTCATCTTGGATGACACCCTCTCTGATGACTCTAAAGGCTGGTATAAAAGCTTTGAGGTTATGTTTAGAAAATGTAGGATTGTCTACTAACCTATTAGCGGCAGTAGCAGATTTCGCCTCTATAAGAATTTTACCTTTACCAATTTTTTTAATCTCCTGGATATCTGGGATACCTGAGTTAGCGATGATACTTGAGATGACAAACGGGTGTGTAGCCTTTTCACGATTTAGGTCGTAAACGTAGACCGCGTAGGGACCATTGTCCTGAGGGCGATATTTAGGTGCAGATTTGAGGTTAGCTGCAGCACTAGTAGAATCCTGAGAGCACGCACCGAGCGCGTCTTCCGCGTTTTTTGGCCTTGGAGAGACTCGTGATTTCGAAGTGGAAGATGTCGAAACAGTAGATCGCTTTGGGGGAGAGGTCGAGGAACGACCCTGTGCTTCTATCTCCTCGGAAGAATGGCGCTTCCTAGTATTTGTAACTTCGTCCACTTCCATGCTAAGATCACTTGAGATCATTACCTGAGAGCCATCTGATGATGGTGGGGGTGATGATGATGACGCAATTTCTTTATTGGAATTGCATGTTGTTACATCAGATAAGCCTGCTTCGTCAAATAGCGATTTAAGCATCGAGCTAGAAAGGTCGCTGGAATCATTAGAACTCATATTAATAGGTGAGGAATTTGTCTGTATAGACGGATTAATCACCAATGTAGGAGGTTGAAGGGAGAAGGAAACACTGCGATTTGAGTTTTGGTCACTGCTTCCCCCCGAGTCCGAGGCCATGCCTCTGCGCGGGAAGCCGGAACGAGGTTAAGCAATAAATTTCCCGGCGCTCTGTACGTACGATAGAACAGGGCTCGACCACTAAAGTACGAAACAAAGCAAATATACGCAAACTAAAGCCCTGATAAGGGCTGATTAACGTAAGACCGCGAAAAAGCACCGTATTACGTTGACAACGAACTCGTGAACCCTAGCATAAACACTTTTAAGAGTACACCGTCCAAGCTTCTTTTAGGCTACGATCAACGTAACCACGTAGATGCAAAGCTAGTAGATTATCTAGTCAAATTAACCAAGACTGATCTACATTATATCGAAGATAGAGAGCAGGCACGCCAACTAGCGATAGATACAACTAACCAACTCAAGCGGTACAATAAAATATATTAAAATAAGAAACACAAAACTCCTACTAAATATAAACTAGGCGACTATGTAAGCATCCATAACCGTGGAACAAAAGCGTCTAATAGCGGGAAATTCAAACCCCTTTTTACCGGACCATACATGATCAGTAAAATCTTAGATAAAAATAGGTCGTTACAGACATGCCAGGCTTCAACCTAACAGCAAAACCGTATAATTCCGTTCTCTCACCAGATAGAATAAAATATTGGATCAAACCTATCAAACTCCATGAAAACGGAACAACAGCAACCTAATCTAAATCTTACATTCTAACTTAATCAATAGCAATTTTCCTAGTCAGGATTGCCAAACCTTATACAAAGTTAAGTCTAAGAAACTGTGAGCCCTTCAGTGGACCATAAACCTTGTGATGTAATCCGTAAGATAATAATATCATAAGTAAATGTATACGTTTAATTAATTATAAGCTAATTTCTTTTGTTGTTTTATAATCATAATTTTAAGTATCTAAAGAAAAAAAAGTGTATACTTATTATACGGGAACCGTTTCTATAATTTCAGTTTTTATTTTTACCCGTTCGGGACGAACGCTTACGCAGAATGGCCGAGCTGTAAGAAACGGCCTCAATAACTAGACTTTCCGTTAGTAAATCACCGCGCCGTATGCGCGCGCAGTCCTCCTCAACGTTGATTGGCTTTCTGCCAAGTAGCGCCGCAGCGATGGCACCTGATTGCACTTACTTTTGTAAACGCTCTCCGATTGGAGAGCATACGAGCTAACCCTACAAAAGGGGCATCATTTGGAAGAAGACTCTTGTAGTGTGCACCACAGGACGTTGTGGTTCCGGCAGTGACTCTGAATAAAGCTATATATACTGTTATCGAGACTAAAGCTCAAAGCCCTCGTCGTCGACGTTGTCGCCGACTCTCCTCGACTCTCCTGAAACTCCCCTAAGCCACCCTAACGGCGTTCCAAGTTCCCCTGGCTACCGTGCCGACAGTTTCCATTCTAGATTGTCCCTGTCTTACATAACATTCTGAACTACGTATTACTTACCACACAAGATTTGCGCAGTCTTCGTGTCTTCGAACTTGAAATTATTATTGTATCCTTTCCATGAAATTTTGCTTGCTAAGAGAGGGTGAAAAAGTAGTAGTAACCCTCGCCTTATTGTGCTCAGGGCATCTTTGTGTCTTTGCGTTTCAAACAACTGGGCCTATTAACACATATTATAATTAATATATTAAGAAGCCTTCAACTGCAACCGCAACTGACGTCCGCAATAATAGTTTAAATTAAAGACTGTCAAAAAATTCCACACAATAAAAATATAAGATTTTTATAAGAATTATTTTATAATGAAATTGAAATGGACTCTCTAAATTAAAAATATTCAAAAGGCTAATGAGAGTGACGGCGCAGTTTACAAACGGATAATTCGATGACACAATTAGTAATTCTAATACATACTATAATGTTTATTAAATTTGTTTGTTTATTTGGAGACACTGGTAATGTCTCGGCGTATAATAAACATTATAGTATGTATTAGAATTGTTTCATCAAATTATGCGTTTGTAAACTGCGCCGTCACTCTCATTAGTTTTTTGAATATTATTTATTTTTTATTTTTGGGTTTAGAATAGGTAAGATACAGAACATGTGTAAAACTTACAAGTTCGATGCTTCTGGTTTGTCCATTAAAATATCTTCTAAAGCCTCTAGTTCCTCCATCGTAGTAACTAGAAACTAAGGCAACAAATTTGTTTTTTCAATGCGTCTTGCCTTGCAATGTTTACATGATTGTTGCAGGAAATCGTCGCTTAAGTCGTTAAGTGTATCCATTATTTCATACATCGCAGTTTTCAGTAACATCTGAGATTTTAAAACTTCTTTTTCAAATGCTGGGAAATAGATGTACAATTTTCTAAATAAAACGTTAGAATTTACGTTTATTGCCCACATTTATTTTAATATATGAATTATTTTTTACGTGTATTGCCGATTCCTTTTTGTCTCATTTTTGCCTGCATGGATACTGAAGATTCCAGTATCTGGTAGTCGGTTTCTGTCCGGCCCATGTTTTTTTCTCCGCTTGCTTGAATAAAATAATGTATCATCAATGACATGATTTTGTAACACATGAAAGAAATATATTAAACATTTTTCTTATAAGAATGTTATACAATCGTTCGCATTTGGCGCATTAAAGCAAATTTGTAAAATACAAGTAAAAATGCGCTTAATTGCACAGATACATAACTGTATAACGAATATAATGTTGTGTGATGCGCTATTATAATATTAAATTTATAATTATAAAAACTTAATTTACACGTAATATTAATAAAAATACAATAACATACCGGATTGCAGACGCGTCACGTTATGTGACATTTTTTCTTCAGATGAAACTAATGGTGACTTAGAAACGACTTTTTTTTGCAGTGATGAACTTGATGCCCTAGACATGATTTTGTTTGGCGGTAATAGATATATTACCTTGATATATTTTGGAATACAGATAATAGATTCTAGATAATAGATTCTAGAACAATATACTTACGTTTTTAGCAATACACAGTGTGATGTGTAGTGAGCCTTCTTCTTCGCGTGAGAATCTAACACAGAGTCGATAACGATCACGACTATGTGTAGCGAGCCGTATACATATGGATAAATATGAAATATATACATATATAGGCGCTTACCAGCAGCCTTTGTACGTGCACATGCAATGAGTCTCTGTAATTGCTCTGTAACTGTTCTTGATTTTTAGCTGGTCTGTACAAGATAATAATGCAATATGGCTGCAGTGACCGGTCTCTACAAGATGATGCAATATATGGCTGCAGCAACCGACACACCATCTGCGCGCAATAGGTTACGTTTCCACTGAGCGCGTCACGAGTCGCGGCTCGCGGCATCCATCGCGTCACGACGCGACGCCAAAGAGAGAAAGAGAAGGGTTGTGTATACATATATATATATATAAGGAAATAAATAACACTATCTTTTAGAGCATTTTGCTTTAAATATCGATCTTCTCTGGCAGTAGTCTTTCGTTTTCTTCCTCTTCCAGATCTGTATTTAAACTGTTTAGTATCATTATATCTTTTTATTGTAGTTTGAACTGCGCAACGGGAGCATTTTATTTTTTTTGCTATTTGCACTTGAGATAATCCTACGGAATGCAACACAATAATCTGAGT
>NW_017295678.1:194748-220214 GCF_001594075.2 Trachymyrmex cornetzi | reverse complement strand
CATATTATCATTTCTCTAAGAAACTTATATGCCTCAGTTGCTTGACCTTCTCACAAAGTCAGTAGCATGAAAACAACACGCAAATAGAGAGCTTATGCATATTCAGTTGTGAAAAATTTAGAAAAAGCAAGGATGCCTAATAATTTTGTCAATGGCTGTACATATATTTCTCTCTTTCTCGCGATGGACGACGTGTGGATCTTTATTTCACGGAAAAAAAGGAAATAAAGCACTTTGATTGGTTCATTTTCTTATGCCTCATGTGTTATGTATTATGCAAGTCTGTGCTGCCAGCTTTATTGCGACATATACGTAATACCGAGCATAATAACGACGCGCGATAATCAATCTGCAACGAGTGCAGCGTGTACATGGTGTGTCGGAGCTATAAGATGCTCATTGCACGTCCGTTTCAGAAATAGATGATCGGGAACCTAAAACGAGCACCCATAGGATGCTCTTTGGGCGTCTTTTTTAATGGACATAAATAGGATATAAAATGGATATCAAATGGGCATCCATTTTTCGGACGGGACGCCCGTGTGTCGTGTGGGATGTTAATAGTAAAATAAATTAAAAATAATAATAAATAAAAATAACTAATTCTTTCAATTTCAGTTATTTATTATTCTTAATGACGAAAGATTCAAATATTCACACAATAATTTTTACTTGTTTAAGCAACAAAAAAAACATTTTAAACGAAACAAAACATGTTTTTTTTGTTTAAAACATGGTTTTTTGTTGCTTAAAAAACACAAAATAAAACAGAAAACATTATGCCAAATAAAAAAACAATGTTTTTTGTTTAAAATAAAAAAAACATGTTTTTTCAACAACCCTGCTTTTTACACACGACAATAGTGGAATCACCAACATTTTGCAAACAGTATATATTATTGCTGCTTTTTATGCACCTGCTTCCATCCCGTGGACGTCTTTTTTTTATAGGCATACTCTGAACACATCCACAAATATACGCATTTTGTTCTTGAAAGGATCCCATTTTCCAGAAATTAGCGAAGTGGTTCTTTCGTATTTCTTCCTCAATCACATCTTTACATTTCTTTTTGCATCTACAATCTTTGTTTTCAAATTTTTTCGCAGAAACTACATTATTTTCTTCGATTTATATATTCTACTCCTGAATTACGAAGTCTTTTTGTAACGTTCCTAGCCCAATTGTCACTATTTCTCACTCTTTTCCGGTCTTTTCTGATATTTAAATTTATGTTATCCATTGCAGATATACAAGTAATATAATGTCGCTGATATCAAAGCTAATAAGATACTGAACAGTTCTACAACGCAGAAGTGAATATTATAAACTTGAATGATCTTCATCGTGACAAACATTGTATACAAACAGTCATCGCGTTCCTTTAGTCGAATGTAACAATGATGTAAGTCCATATGTTGTGTAGAATAATGGAGTTCGTCCAAACACTTGGACTTAAGTCACTATTACAGACATTCTTATGGTCACTTTATTTGTGATATAAAATTGAATTCTATTTTTTATGAACATAAAAACAAAATATAAGTAAATTAAATTGATAGATAAAACATACATTCTTAGTACTTTCTGCTTCTATAATAAACACATTTTTTCTAATTTTGGACTTATGCCACTTGTCAACTAAGGGGCTCATATATAAATAATAAATATAAGTATATATACATACATACATACATACAGCATACATTATAATACAGAGATAAGTGAGTGAATATTAGAATATTTTATGTGCATTATTATGTATACACATTACAAAACATAAAATGTATTTCTAATTCATATCCACTGTATCTGTTTAGATATATCGAAAATATAAAATGTACATAAAATTCCATTCATCTAAACAGACATAGTGAATATGAATTAGAAATACATTTTATGTTTTGTAATGTGTGTACATAATAATGCACATAAAACATAATTCTAATATTCACTCACATGTCTCTATATTATAATGTGTGTCTGTATATGTATGTATTTACTTATATTTATTATTTATATATATAGAAGTATATCTATGCATACATACATACAGACACGCATTATAATACTCATAAAATTATAATATTTTGTGTTAATATATCTGCGTGAATATCTGAGCATGAAAAACTTGTATCTTTTTTTGTTACACGTAACAAAAAGAGATGAAGTAGCTACACACGTACGTGGATATGAATTAGAAATATATTTTATGTTTTGTAATGTGTGTACATAATAATGCACATAAAACATAATTCTAATATTCACTAATATGTCTATGTTATATCTGAATATATTGACAATATAAATATGAGTAACTTCTATCTCTTTTTATTATGGGCCTGCTACAATAATCCATTAGTCATGAATCAGAAGTCAGAAGCTAAAAATTGACCAATTATAATTGTCAATTTTTAGCATCTGACTTCTGATATATGACTAATGGCTTATTGTAGAAGGCCCATTAGACATAATAAAAAGAGATAGAATAGCTACATATATATTTGTGATGTATCTATGAGTTGACAATACACGTTACATCTTAAATTAAAATGGCATTGGAAACGAAGGAAAAAGTGCTATTATATTACACGTGTTTGCATGTATTTCGAATACATGTTTGCATCCAAAGATATATTTATGTCACAGTCAGAGTGTTCACTTAGCAAAAATATACTTATTGTAACTTGTTGTTAGTCAATGTATGCATTTACCAATAAGTGTATACATTTACTAAAACACTTTGAATATGATATACTTATATACATTTCATGGACGTACAGCGAAAATTATGCATATGGCTATTGACCATATAATGTATGTTATATATATGTATATATATATATCACATATATATGCATATATAGGGTATCCGAAAAGTGTGGAAACGGTCGAATATCTCGAGAAATACACATCGGATCAGAAATCTGAAAATATACGTATTCAATGTTTCAAAATTATATTCAAAAAAGCTATCTTTTGTCATCTAATATGACCCCCTTTTGACATCTAACATGACCCCCCACCCCCACCCGCTGTGGGTGAAAGAGAGGGTAAGTTTAAAATTTTAAATGGGAACCCCCATTTTTTATTGCAGATTTCGCTTCTTCAGAAAAAGTTACATAAATTTTACCTATTACAAACATTTTTTTGATGACAGATGGCGCTGTAATCAGCGAAATTAAAAAATGAGTCTAAAACGTTTAAAATATCTCAAGAAATACTCAAAGGATCAAAAAAATAAAAATGTACGTATTCAATGTTGTCAAGAAAGCTATCCATTGACACAAAAATTCTACCCACCCACTTACCATCCGCTGGGGGTGAAAGGGTAAGTAACTTTAAAATTTTAAATGAAAAAACCCCCATGTTTTATTGCAGATTTCGCTTCTGCAGAAAAAGTCGTATTAACCCTTTAACGCCGAGATGTGCTAAATTTCGACATGGATTTCAACCCCCAACAATTAGCAGAAAAGAACGTAGACAAATATCGGAAGGTCCATTTGTATGTAATAAGGTATCAGAAACGTGTTCCCGATAGTTAAACTTCGAAAACGTGTAATATATACAATTTTCATTTTTCGATTTTGAGTTCACAATGGCGCCTATAAGCTCAAAATTTTTCGAAATTTTACGTACGGCGAGTAAATTTACAAAAAATATGCCCGAATTCGATTGAAACTTGTTACTCGGGGGTTTTTGGGATCGCTGATTACGAATGTGAAGCCAGAATCCAAAAATTCAACTTGACATACCTACAATGGCTATGACAGAAAAAGAAAAAATCAAAATCGAAAAGTTACCCGCCTATTCATCTCCAGGGTGAAAATATGCTCCATTGAATATTTCTTGAGATATTTTAAACGTTTCAGACTTATTTTTTAATTTCACTGATTACAACACTATCTATCATCAAAAAAATGTTTGTAATAGGTAAAATTTATGTAACTTTTCCTGAAGAAGCGGAATCTGCAATAAAAAATGGGCGTTTCCATTTAAAATTTTAAACTTACCCTCTCTTTCACCCACAGCGGGTGGGGGTGGGGGGTCATGTTAGATGTCAAAAGATAGCTTTTTTGAAAACATTGAATACGTATATTTTCGGATTTCTGATCCGATGTGTATTTCTCGAGATATTCGACCGTTTCCACACTTTTCGGACACCCTGTATATAGCACATACAGTATGTATAGCATGTATTATATAGGGTATCCAAAAAGACCCCGAATTTATGGGCTGAACACAAAGATGGCTATAACTAATCGTAAAGAAATGTGAATTGTACTTGTATCGGCGTACATACATAGTACGCCAAAATATAGTGCGTTACTATGACCTGTGACTATGATTCATGTTCTACGGCTCAGTTACGGTCATCCTTATGCTAAGGGCCTTAAATAATGTTTTTAGATGAAACGTTTCAGACCAAAGTTGTAAGGTTTTAAAGGAGCTATTTACTGATATTTAGTTTGACCTTGGATGGCGTCTCTAAGATCAGATCAAGGTCACATTTATTTTTTTTTAATGACATGCTATTTTTATTCTACAATTTAGCAGCTGGTGTAGCTATTCAAAACTATTTTTTTTTATTAAGTTCTTATTGAAATGCGAGACTTGAAAGTTACAGTATTTAACCTAGGTGTCCGACTGGCGGCATTAAAAATAAAAATTAGAGGAACAACTACCTCTAAAACGGCTTTCCGAATCTTTTTATATTGTTCTTCACAACATTTCGATATTTTATATAAAATCGATTTCTACGCATCTTTGGCTCAGTCGTTACTGAGATAACTTTCAACTTTTGCATAGATTACGAAGCAAATGATTTGTACATTCTATTTTGCTCACTGTTGTCATTTGCTCCTGATACGGTCTATTATCAATAATAGACTTAAATACGTTGCTATCACGATGACCGATCTATAGATCAATCCATGCATTTCAATGCTATTTTTAAACCCTTCAACAATAGCATCACTCTTCATACTTGTAGAGCTTGCATTGCGATCAAAGTTTTTGTAATACAAATCAGTACCGTTAAAATACACGTTTCTGGCGTTTATTTTGTTATTACAGTCAAAACAAACGCTTTTGATTTTTGTATCAGTATCGTCTGATTAGACGTCTCTTATATTTATTCTATCAATACCGTCGAAATAGACGCTTCTGACATTTATAACAAACAATACATGCATATGATAATTCAAACCAGTACCGTCAAAATAGACGTTGCTGGCGTTTATTTTGCCATTACAGTCAAGACAAACGCTTTTGATATTTTTATCAGTGTCATCTGATTAGACGTCTCTGAGATTTATTCTATCAGTACCATCGAAATAGACGCTTCTGAGATTTATAACAAACATATAATGTAATAACATGCATATAATAATACAAACCAGTACCGTTAAAATACACGCTTCTGACGTTTATTTTGCCATTACAGTCAAGACAAATGCTTTTGATATTTTTATCAGTATCGTCTGATTAGACGTCTCCGAGATTTATTCTATCAGTACCGTCGAAATAGACGCTTCTGACATTTATAACAAACAATAACATGCATATGATAATACAAACTAGTACCGTCAAAATAGACGCTTCTGGCATTTATAGCAAACTATTACACGTGTATATGATACTACGAACCACTATCGTCAAAATAGACGCTTCTGGCACTATTGAAATACTACTAACTACTACGTAGTTACATATTATGTACAATTAATTTCGTGTTCAATATAGAGACAAGACTGCGTTCTTATCTTTAAAAACAATTGTAATTTTTTATTTAAAATTTTATTTTTACAAAACCTATCATTAGGCTCTTGCATCGTAAAATATAATTTTCGAATACTATATAGGGTGTCTGGAAATTACCGACAAATATTTCGTGCGTGGTAGAACAGACTATACTGGATTGAAAAATCCTGTACCATTTCGCGGTGTCAGTAATAGTTAACAAGATATTAACGTTTAAAGTTAGCCAAATACGCGCATCCGCTTGATCTACTATTGCCGAAGGTACAGCCCACCGAGTGCACGGCGCGCGGACCGCGAGGAGCGGGGACGGCTTAGCAGGCGCGCCGCGCTGTTCGTGCTTAGAGACTCGTGGCGGTGAGCGGGGCGCTTGCCCCACTCCCCGCGCGCCTAGGTATCGATGACGGCGCTTTGGAAATAATAGCTGCTTTCCATTTACACCGATTCTCAGATAATTCTCACTTGTGACGTCATAACTCAGTTGAGTGCACGTTCCTTTTACACTTGAAAAGTGAGATTCAACTGAGTTTTCCCCTAGAATCTACACAAGCTTGAGACCGTGTGCTTTACTGAGTCTTGTAGACTCACATGACAGTGAGGTTATAAATGGTTATAAACCTATTCGATAAATTTTTAATCGAAAAAAGCAAGTAAGAATAAAATGATAAAAGAATTGTAATTTTTGATAGTAATAATCGATGATTATTTAGAATACGAGCCTAACCTTCGATTTCGATGAAATTATTCTCATTCGATGTGCGACCGATCCAAAACGTTTTTTCTTCCAGATTCTTTCGTTTCGTGCAAAAAAAAACGCGTCAAATGAGCCTAATTTCATCGAAGGTAAGGCCTGTATTCTAAATAATTATCAAATAATCTTGTAAATAATTGTTTTAGTTATGCCGTATCTTTTACTGCGAATAACAAATGGTTGGGGTATGTGAAGTTAGCACCCCAACTATAGTACTCAGGAGTTCTGATCGGCGGACTGGGCAGTTCTCGACGAGCTCTGACGAAAAGTATCAGGTGACTAAGCGATTGGGTGAACGGTTTTCGAGATATGCTACTTGGGAAAGGTCATCGAAAATTTTTTGAGAGTATTCAGGAGTTCTGATCGGCGGACTGGGCAGTTCTCGACGAGCTCTGACGAAAAGTATCAGGTGACTAAGCGATTGGGTGAACGGTTTTCGAGATATGCTACTTGGGAAAGGTCATCGAAAATTTTTTGAGAGTATTCAGGAGTTCTGATCGGCGGACTGGGCAGTTCTCGACGAGCTCTGACGAAAAGTATCAGGTGACTAAGCGATTGGGTGAACGGTTTTCGAGATATGCTACTTGGGAAAGGTCATCGAAAATTTTTTGAGAGTATTCAGGAGTTCTGATCGGCGGACTGGGCAGTTCTCGACGAGCTCTGACGAAAAGTATCAGGTGACTAAGCGATTGGGTGAACGGTTTTCGAGATATGCTACTTGGGAAAGGTCATCGAAAATTTTTTGAGAGTATTCAGGAGTTCTGATCGGCGGACTGGGCAGTTCTCGACGAGCTCTGACGAAAAGTATCAGGTGACTAAGCGATTGGGTGAACGGTTTTCGAGATATGCTACTTGGGAAAGGTCATCGAAAATTTTTTGAGAGTATTCAGGAGTTCTGATCGGCGGACTGGGCAGTTCTCGACGAGCTCTGACGAAAAGTATCAGGTGACTAAGCGATTGGGTGAACGGTTTTCGAGATATGCTACTTGGGAAAGGTCATCGAAAATTTTTTGAGAGTATTCAGGAGTTCTGATCGGCGGACTGGGCAGTTCTCGACGAGCTCTGACGAAAAGTATCAGGTGACTAAGCGATTGGGTGAACGGTTTTCGAGATATGCTACTTGGGAAAGGTCATCGAAAATTTTTTGAGAGTATTCAGGAGTTCTGATCGGCGGACTGGGCAGTTCTCGACGAGCTCTGACGAAAAGTATCAGGTGACTAAGCGATTGGGTGAACGGTTTTCGAGATATGCTACTTGGGAAAGGTCATCGAAAATTTTTTGAGAGTATTCAGGAGTTCTGATCGGCGGACTGGGCAGTTCTCGACGAGCTCTGACGAAAAGTATCAGGTGACTAAGCGATTGGGTGAACGGTTTTCGAGATATGCTACTTGGGAAAGGTCATCGAAAATTTTTTGAGAGTATTCAGGAGTTCTGATCGGCGGACTGGGCAGTTCTCGACGAGCTCTGACGAAAAGTATCAGGTGACTAAGCGATTGGGTGAACGGTTTTCGAGATATGCTACTTGGGAAAGGTCATCGAAAATTTTTTGAGAGTATTCAGGAGTTCTGATCGGCGGACTGGGCAGTTCTCGACGAGCTCTGACGAAAAGTATCAGGTGACTAAGCGATTGGGTGAACGGTTTTCGAGATATGCTACTTGGGAAAGGTCATCGAAAATTTTTTGAGAGTATTCAGGAGTTCTGATCGGCGGACTGGGCAGTTCTCGACGAGCTCTGACGAAAAGTATCAGGTGACTAAGCGATTGGGTGAACGGTTTTCGAGATATGCTACTTGGGAAAGGTCATCGAAAATTTTTTGAGAGTATTCAGGAGTTCTGATCGGCGGACTGGGCAGTTCTCGACGAGCTCTGACGAAAAGTATCAGGTGACTAAGCGATTGGGTGAACGGTTTTCGAGATATGCTACTTGGGAAAGGTCATCGAAAATTTTTTGAGAGTATTCAGGAGTTCTGATCGGCGGACTGGGCAGTTCTCGACGAGCTCTGACGAAAAGTATCAGGTGACTAAGCGATTGGGTGAACGGTTTTCGAGATATGCTACTTGGGAAAGGTCATCGAAAATTTTTTGAGAGTATTCAGGAGTTCTGATCGGCGGACTGGGCAGTTCTCGACGAGCTCTAACGAAAAGGATTAGGTGACAAAGCGATTGGATGGCTACATAAGGAGATATGTGCTTTTGGAACCAATTTTTCAAATTTTGTTTTAAGTCCATATCTCTTTTATTTTTGGGTCTGTATTGATTTTAATCGCCTAGAACTCTTCGAAATAGACAGAATGACTATTAACATGTGACAGAATTATTGTATCTAAAAATTAATTTTTCAAAAATTTGTTTTATCTATCAGGAACTCTAGGTATTCACGAAATGAAGCTATTGGGCCGCTCAGAACTATTGGATCTCGATTTTCGATGAGAAGTTAGCACCCCATTTTTAAAAAATTGATTAAAAATACTTATTAAGCAGAACTCTTGTTATAAATTATATAGAACTCTTTGTCTCGTCAAAAAGAAACGGGAACTCTATTCAGAACTCCTGAGTACTATAGTTGGGGTGCTAACTTCACATACCCAAATGGTTGGATTACCAACAAGAATGGTGATTTTTATGTGGAAGACACCGGTAAGTGTATTTGTAGAATAAATATGATATAAAATATTCTCATTCTGTTAATATATTTCAGAGCAAAATTGCAGAATGTGGGTTCCAAATAATTTAATAGGATTTACCCAAAACAATGAATCATATTTTAAAAGTCAAGAAAATAATGAGATTATACAACCTATAAAAATTATTGACATAAGCCATGAATTTACAAAAAGCAATGTGAGCGTAGTTGAAAATTCTAATGAAGAATTAGTCCAAGAAACAAGTAACATGTGCTCACTTGTAAACAATGAAAATTCAATCGAGTTAGAAGGAAATAATGTAATCGTCACTGAAAATTTACACTGCTCAAACGCAAAAGAAAAAAACATATGGTCCATACATGAAACTTGTGCCTTGATAGGAGCTATAGAAGCACATTATGACGATATGCATCACGTACAAAAAAGAAAAACTTTTTGGTCAATTATTAGCGAAGAACTTAGAAGTCAAAATATTAAAGTAAGTGAAACTGTATTATACACTTAATAATTATTAAAAATGCAATTAAAATAATAGTAAAATAAAATAATTTATAATAATTAAAAAATTACTTTCTTTAATTGTTCTTGTGCTTTTAAACAATTGCTTAATGAGCATTTAATATATTCATATTATTTTAAACATAATAGTAAAAATATTTTATAATAGTAAAAAAAATTTATAACTGACAATCCAGACATTATTTTTACCAGAGCGGACAAGGGCAGTATAACTGTGGCTATTGACAGAAGTGAATACAAACAGTTTAGTATTGAAAGGTGTAATCAACAAAAAATACATTTAAATAACTCACCTGCAGGTAAGAACGCAAGAAGGGCTTTAAATATCACTGGTTTAAAATTATTAACAAAGAAAAATTCGGATTAAATTACGAAGATGTTATCGCTATGAAGTCAGAAATGTAGCAAGAGGTTATGGCTTAGTGAAGGTGCATAAACCGGGCAACCCTTTAAGGATCATAATTTCATGTGTTGGCAGCCTATTATATTCTATCGCTGCATTTTTGCATAATATAATTCATAATAATACTACAACAGCAGCGAGTTATGTTAAAGACAGCTTTGAATTAGTTAATAGATTGTCCGATATACATATTGATAGTAATTACAGTCTTATTTCACTGGACGTCATTTCTTTATTTCCGAATGTTCCCCTTGGTTTGGCATTGGAGAGCATTAATAAGAGATGGTGTAACATTTCAATGGGTTGTAACATCCCCAAAAATGAATTCTTTACGTCTCTTCAATTAATTTTTTATTCAACTTACTTTGTTTTTGATGGGGTTTTTTATAAACAAACATATGGTCTGCCTATGGGATCTCCTTTATCTCCGGTGTTGGCGGATTTAGTATTGCAAGATTTGGAGAGTAGAGCATTAGAGACTCTAAAATTTGTTTTACCATTTTATGTCAGATACGTTGATGATATTGCTACGGCTGTACCATCGGATGCGATAGATGAGATCTTAGATGTTTTTAATTCATTCCATAGTAGATTGCAATTTACTATTGAAATTGGTGATAAATTTTTAAATTTTTTGGATGTTAACATCAACATTAATAATGAATTCCTCGAATTTGATTGGTATCATAAACCGACTTTTTCGGGAAGATACTTGAATTTTTTATCTTCACATCCTTTGTCACAAAAAAGAGGTGTGATTTTTGGAATGATTGACCGAGTCTTTTTCTTGTCGCATCCGAGATTCCATCAGAGAAATATAATTTTTGTGATTGACGTGTTACTGAATAATGATTATCCATTGGATTTTATCTTTAAGACAATTAATTTACGTCTGAAATCACTCTTTTATAATCAAATGATGAAACAAAATAATGTGAACTCTAATGACACAAGGGACGAAATGAAACCATGGATTACTTTGCCGTACATTCCGCAAATTTCTGACAAATTCATGAATATTTTTAATGATGTGAACATCAGATTATCTTTTTACAGTCTCAATAAATTGAATAAATATATTAAAGTTCACAAAGATGTAATTCCGACTAACTCAAAAAGAGATGTTGTATATCAAATTACTTGTAAGGATTGCGATGCAACCTATGTCGGTTAGACGGGTAGAAGATTACAAACTAGGATTTTAGAACATAAAAATCATATTAATAGGAACACGACCACACAATCGGTTATTACAGAACATAGGTTGGGACACAATCATGAATTTGATTGGTCGAATGTTAGAGTTTTGGATACAGAGAGATTTTTGAGCAAACGTCTGATATCTGAGATGATTTACATTAAACTACAGAAAAATAGCTTGAATTGCCAATCTGACACCGAGTACTTAAATAATGCATTTATGGAGATTATTAATAATCTTTGAGGTGTATTTGTTATTTCATTCAACGTTCTTTAGGTTTATTTTCAATATGATCATTACATGTATATTAGTCTTTAGTTTTCTCCGTCCTTATCTGTTGACAAATTACGGTGACATGTACATCTTATGTTTGTTTCTTAACGATTCTGACTTCATAGCGATAACATCTTCGTAATTTAATCCGAATTTTTCTTTGTTAATAATTTTAAACCAGTGATATTTAAAGCCCTTCTTGCATTCTTACCTGCAGGTGAGTTATTTAAATGTATTTTTTGTTTGATTACACCTTTCAATACTAAAGTATCAGCTTATTTAATAAGACTCATTCTATCTTAGGATATGTAATTTTACATTACATCTTTGTCTTGGTAACAAATTGATTGGATGAAACTTACATCAGAGCGGCTACTCGATCTGTGGCTAAGATTGCAAGGAGATCTTTACGTTTGTATAATTGGCGAAACTTATATGTATTGCGCTGAAGATGGCCCGAAGTGCGGCCGAAACGTTCGAAATTTGTGAACATTGAATTACTTAAATACATTTATGTAAGAATTTACTATTATTAATTCTCTACTGTTGTTATTGCGCACCGATTACCGCGCCTGATTCTCATTTGCCTTATTTGACATAGACTATTAAAAATATTTTCTTTAATTTTTAGTTCTCCGAATTTGCATGCAAAAAAAAGTGGCTTAATTTAGTGCGTACCTATAAAAATACGAAAGATATAAAATCTAGAACGGGAAGAGGTCCTGTAAAATTCACTTTTTACGACAGATTGGATGAGTTATTGGGTAATTCACCATCGAATTCAAGTCCACATTCATTAGATGTTGACGAATTGCAATCACAAAGTACTGAAGTTCAATGTGGAACATCAACACCGAATTCTGACAGCAGCTTAGATACACTTTCTTGTTCTATTTCATCTTGTGAAAAAAAAAAGAAAAAATCCATCAATGGAACTAGTAAAAGTAAAACAGAAATTTTTTGAAGATAAAATTAAGAATATGATAGAAAAAGAAGCCTACAGAAAACAATATATTGATGAAAACTTGAAGTACAAAAAACAAAAATTAGATCTATATAAAAAAAAAGTGGAAACAGAAGAGAAAAAATTAGCCATATTACAAGAATTAGAAAACATATTAAAAGAAAAAAATACATACAATACTACTGGTCACTATTATAATATTTAAGATAATACTATAAAAATCAATATTATAAAAGTGCAATCGAAGGTTAAGTTTTCACATAAATTTTTGTTTTTATATAAGAGGTAGTGATTACAAAATATTTTCAATATATAATATACTCAATAATAAAATACTTATTATTATTAACATTTAAAGAATTATTTTAAGCAAATAAAATAATAAGGTACTTAATAAGAAAAAACTGGTCACTATTATAATATTTAAGATAATACTATAAAAGTCAATATTATAAAAGTGTAATCGAAGGTTAAGTTTTCACATAAATTTTTGTTTTTATATAAGAGGTAGTGATTACAAAATATTTTCAATATATAATATATTCAACAATAAATATTTTAAATGTTTGTTTTCTTTATTTTTATTTTGCTTTAAATAAAAAGTCTGTAAAATAGATTAAGGAAAATTATTCTTTGTTTATCAATAAACTAATTTTATTTTAAAATGAAATGTTTCATTTGTAGTTCATTTTTATTGAGCATACATACTTAAACAAACATTTTCGCAAAAATTTCTTCTCTTCTGGAATAATTTTCACCTATACCACTAACTTCTGCTGCATCTATCATATTTTCATTATCCTCATTCTCATCGATATCAAAATCATCTTGGTTGTCTATACAAATATTATGTAGCACAGCAGCAGCTACAATACATTTTACTACAAATATTAAATCATTATTGTCAAAAAATTTTAATCTTCGGAATCTTCCTTTTAATAATCCAAAAGCGTTTTCAATTACGATTCTAGTTGCAGAATGACGATAATTAAATATTTTTTTATTTTGAGTTAAATTGCCATTGCCTTTAAATGGACAAATCAACCAGTCCAAACAAGAATAAGCTGAATCTCCTAATAAGAAATTCTTACCGAAGAATCCATGTATACCCTTTCTGTATAAAGACGATTTTTTTAAAAGGCGACTGTCATGAATGGATCCTGGTTCACCACAAAAGAAACTAATAAATTTTTTCTGATGATCGCATACTCCTTGTATAAGAAGACTATAATCTCCTTTTCTATTATAATATACATGATAATGTTTGGAACTTGGCCTTTTAATTTTTACGTGGCTCCCATCTATAGCTCCAACTACCCCATCAATCCCATGCATTTTACAAAATTCAGATTTTATTTTGTGTAATCGTTCATCAGTGGGCCATGCAATATACTGTCCACTTTTTTTTACCAAATATTCTATTATTTTCTTGATAATACAATGGCAAGAACTTTTAGTTACATTAAATCTGTCGGAGCATTGTCTAAATGTCTCTGTATTGCTAAGATACCATAAAGTCATTAAAAATGCTTTTCGTGCACATATCTTCTCTCTTCCAAAGTTATGTTGAGGTAAAACATGTTCAGTTTCAATCATATCTAAAATGTATAGAAGTTAAATATTGCAATTCAGTTTTCTATTTATCAATGAATTATCATACTTACTTATTATTAGGTCGACGCTAGAACGTTTTAGTCGAAAGTGCTCTTTAAATTCTTTGTCATCATATTCTTCCACAGTGTCCATAAAAGTAGTTATTCGGTGTAATTTTCTCCTGGGAAGGTTAGGTGAATCGGAACATTCTGAGGATGACGATTCAGAGGAAGAAAACAAATTGGATTCATTCGAATCTGAACTAGTCTGAATTAGACTCGAATCCGAGTCCGAATCAGCTTCTAAAATCTAATAGCATATAAATGTATAGGTAAGTGTTGGCTTCGTATTTAATGTATATTTAAGTAATAAACAATTAGCATCTATTAACTTACCTTTGTAATAACCTTTGTAATAGTTAAAGTAGTCATCTTAGCGTCTTCGATTCAAAACTAGTTCAACTTAATTTGAGGTTAGTGAGAATTTCTCATTTAGCGCGTTCCTTTTACATACTGAACGATGACGTCATTATCTGAGTCTGAAATACTCAGCTCACTTCGGACTCAGTTTCACTTGTGTGTAAATGGAAAGCAACTAATATCTCGATTAGGAAATCATCGAAATCTTTTTAGAACTCAATTTATTTCGCTCTAAAGCGTGCGCGTGTACATACAGGAAAATGCTACATATGTATAAATGTTACTTGTTTTAAATGAATAATATGTGTATTTTAAAAGGATATGTGATAATTCTACCGACAACATTTGCGAATAAGAAAGAGCGGACTAAACTGAGTCAAAAAATCCTCTACCATTTTGCAATTTTCGCAATAGTTAACAAGATATTACTAAAATATTAGTTTTCAAGAATTTTTTACTCAAATACTATCAACTTTACAGAAAAACAGCAAGAGACAAATATTGTATTTCTTTTCTTTTCACAAAGCTCTAGGAATTTTTTCAGAATTTTTTAGTACCGTATTTTCTCATTTTGGTAAAAATAGTTGTTAATAAGAAAATGCAGTATTAAAAGGTTGATAAAAAATTCTGAAAAGATTTCTAGAGCTTTAAGAGAAAAAATAAACAATTTTTGTCTCTTGTTGTTTTTCTGTAAAATTGATAATACTTAAGTAAAAAATTCTTGAAAACTAATATTTTAGTAATTAATATCTTGTTAACTATTGCGAAAATTACAAAATGGTAAAGGACTAAATTCGACTCAGTTTAGTGCGATCTTTCTTATTCACGAACATTGTCGGTAGAATTATCAAATACCCTTTTAAAATACACATATTATTTATTTAAAACAAGTCATATTTATACACATGTAACATTTTTCTGTATGTACACGCGCACGCTTTAAAGCGAACTAAATTGAGTTTTCAAAAAGATTTCGATTATTTTTTAATCGAGATATTATTTCCAAAGCGCCGTCATCGATAGCCTGGCGCGCGGGGAGTGGGGCACGAGAGAGCGTGCCACTCTTTCCGAAATCTCCTTACTTTTAGCCTCAACCAATTCGCGACGGCAGAGGTGGGTCGTCAGAGGTGTGGAAAATTTGTCGGAGGGCGAGAGAGATAGGCTACAAGAGTAATATACGCGAGGATATAGTAATAAAAACAATTATATTCGAAAAAAAATGATAAAGTAAAATTAATTACATTGATGACGTAATTACATACAAGTAATCTCCGGAGCTTCGCTCCTCCGCTCTACTCGATACTCTTGGTACTCGCACAGAGAGTCGCTAACTTATTTCTAACGCCCAACGCCGGTCACATGCTGCAGCACGAGCCCCGGTCTTCCCCGCGGTAACTTCTGACGGTGTCAAACGCCCGCCCCTCGATAACCGGCAAGAACCCGTACCACCAACCTCCCGAGCGATGCCGGCTCTCGGCCGATGCCACGGTGAAAGTGCAGCGCGATTATAACAAGCGTCTTTAGGCGACACGACAACGCGAATCCCGGAAACTGACTCTACTCGGTAACGCAACAACCGGAAGTTAACTCGGCAACGCAACAATGCGCGTTCCGACGCGACAGTACAATGCTCGGTGACAGAATTACAGTGAGCGTTTCTACGCGACGCGATACTAAACGATAACGCGACTACAATAAGCGTCTTTACGCGACACGACGAGACTCGACAACACGACTGCAACAAGCGCCTCTACGCGATTCTACTCTACTTGGTAATCGGAAATGACTTCCCTGTGGCGAGAGGAACGAGCGCGACTCGGCCCTCGATAGTCTCCAAACGACTCGAATCTACTTCAAATCGACAACTGATATTTTCCTCTTAATCAGACTCTAGAAATGCGACAACTAATTATTTCCCATCCTCGGGAGGATAGCACGTGGCTCGCGATTTCCCGTCTCTACACGGCGGCCATTACGCCGGTCTATCTTCGCGATACGAGCGTGCCTATGCGCGATCTACCCGAAGCGACGAACCTACGTCGGCAGCTTCACAAGCGCAACGCTAGTCTCACCCTCGTCGTTTCTTTCGCGTCCCGTCCTCTCGATACTAGACTTTCGTCCTCTCGGCTACTGGCTCCTCGGCTGCGATCTCGCACTTCCTTTACAACTTTAGACTCGCTCGTCCACAGCAAGAGTGAGTCCCGGGAGCTCCCGGCGGATTCTCCCCCCCCTCCCCCTCCTTCGGGAGGAGGTAGTCACGCTGATTGGTTTCCGCGTGTCACGGTACCCGCGCGGCCTTGAGTCCTCGCTCGTACGAGCGTGCAAAGAATGTCCCCACCAGGGGTGGCGTCTCCGTTGACTACCCCGGCACCTCCAGACCTGGCGAGGAAATTCAGGGTGGTTTCCTTTCCTGCTCCTCGTCGGGGCCCTATGCCCCCGACGGACGTCCGCCCGGTCTCTCGAGGGTGACCGGGAATTCTGGCCTCCACCGGTACTCTGCAAGGAGTGCATGGTGAAAGTATTGTTCTTTTCTTATACGACAGCAGTTACGAGCAATGATATAAAATAATACAACCTGCGGGTCCGGGCTGCCGGATGGGCACCCTTCCCTTTCAGCCTCTTCGGTTTTCCTTCCAATTTGATCCTCCTTCAGTATAGTCCTTCCTTCCCAGAGTAGCGGGTGAGACGGCACGATGATACAATATTATTCGACAGCGGCACGATGATACAATATTATTCGACAGCAGCTGCCAAGCGCGATCCGTAGCGCGCTACGCTTTCTGAGAAGCTTTATTATTACGCGAAAGAAATGCTAGTACAAAAAGAAGAAAATTTGTAGAGTATAATCGCTAACACGATTTTAACGCACGTTCGCCGGTGCGCTCGCCTGCGCGCTCGCCTGCGCGCTCGCCCTTCGAGCCGGTAGGAAGCACGAGTCCGCCGCCAACGAGTCAGCACAGTGACGGACAAAAATGTCACATCACAATACATATTTACATAAATATGTATATCTTTTATAGAAATATTTTACTGTTTAATACGGAAAGTCAATGATTAATTATTTTAACAGTAGTAATGATATTGTTACTGTCAATAAATGTTATAGATTAGGGGCGTAATTGTTAAAAACACTTATTCAGTACTGCAATAAATAATTAATTATTGCCTTTCTGTAATAAATTGGCTAGTATTAAATATTGAAAAGATATACGATTTGCATAACGGTTTCAAAGTGTGTGTTTCAAAATAGAACAAAAAATAAATATATTTTGTTCGTCATTTTGCATTTCGAGTAGTATTTATTAAGATAAAAGAGTTTATACAATTGACAAATCACAAACTACATTGGGGAATGTATCACACATACAATCTGCAAAAATTTTAAAGTTGTTAATTGAAACATGTGTTAATGTTTGATACTTTCTATGTAAAAATTGATACTAAACACATACATATGTATAAACCGAGTTTGAACAATTTATTTTAATGTAATAATATACAAGGGTCCTCTGAAAAGTTTTGAGCCTCATCATGAAGATGGCGTTACTCGTCAAAGCCATTCTGGTATTATAATCGTGATACTTACGAAAGATATCTGTGACAATTGTGGCCACTTTGGACGTCCAGTTCTTGTTTGACAATCATTTGTGTCGTCATTTTGTAAAAATGGAAAAAATTGAATATCATGCTGTAATTAAATTCTTGCATTTGAAAGGCAATACGTCTACGCAAATTAAAGCCGAGTTGGACGCTGTTTACGGGAACTTTGCCATCATTTCCCACCGTGAAAAGACGGGTAGCTGAATTTAAACGTGGTCGTAACAGCTTAGCTGATGATGAGCGTTCGGGACGACCAACAACTGCGACCATCACCGATAACATCGAAGAAATTCATCAAATGATAATGGACAACCGTCGAATTAAGATCAGGGAGATAACAGAGGCTGTTGGCATATCAAAAGAACGTGTTTATCAAATATTGACTGAAGAATTAGGCATGCGTAAGTTAACTGCGCGTTGGGTGCCGCGCTTGCTCACTCTGGATCAAAAACGCATTCGAATAAACATTTCCAAGGCCCTGTTGGAGCGGTTTAAGCGAAACGAGTCGGATTTTTTACGTCGATTAATAACGGTTGATGAAACTTGGGTCCACCACTTCACTTCTGAAACGAAAGAATAATCAAAACAATGGACTGCGAAGGGTGAACCTGCTCCGAAGAAAACGAAGACGGTTTTATCGGCGGAAAAGGTGATGGCGACTGTTTTTTGGGACAGTCATGGAATTGTGTTGATCGACTATCTTGAAAAAGGTAAAAAGGTAATAGCAGAGACGTACTACGCATCATTGCTTGACAAGCTGAAGGCAGAAATTGAGAAAAAACGACCGCATTTGAAAAAAAAAGAAAGTGCTGTTCCATCAAGATAACGCACTGTCTCACACTTCGGCGGTCGCTATGGCAAAAATTGACGAATTGCGGTTCGAATTAATTGACTATCCACCGTATTCACCAGATCTGGTCCTCAGCGACTTTTTTCTGTTTCCTAGGCTCAAAGTTTGGCTCGGAGGACAGAAATTTTCATCGAACGAGGAGATCATCGCATCCGTAGACGCCTATTTTGCAAAGTAAGATTATTTGTTGACGCTCAGTATTATTTGAATGGATTAAAGAGGTGGGAGCATCGCTGGAAAAAGTGTATCGACTTAAAAGGAGACTATGTGGAAAAATAAAATTGAATTTGACCGAAAAATTACTTGTTTCTATGTTAGGCTCAAAACTTTTCAGACGACCCTCGTAATACATTTGTTTACTACTATTAGTGTTACCTTTTATTGCAATAATCAATTTAAAAGTTAATAAAACTACCTTCTTTGTACAAATAGTGTAGTTTAATTGCAACAGATCCTCAGTATATTTACAAAGCTTATAGGAAGAATGTTTTCATAAAAAATAATTTCTGTGACACAAAACAGTGACACTATGGATGCGTTCAGGGAGCTCAGTATCAGTGCTATGTAGCGCTACCGCTGTTCAGGGAGCCAACTGATAGCACTATGAAACACTATCGTAACGCTATTGTTGGTAGCGTTTAACGTCATGACTCGCGTTACGAATCGCCAAAGAAGCAGTGTGTTGATAGCGTAGCGTTCGTGTGCTCCAACGACAGCAATAATGTAGTGAATACTAAATTGAACATTGTTGGCTGATACTTCGAAATAAATGATCGCAATAGTATTCATTATACTTAGCTTTTAAAATGGATTACATGGAAATGGAATTGCGTGATGAAGAGTAACAGGAAAGTTATATGTTAAAATTGAGTCCAACGGATGTCATTAAAGCAAAAAAGGTAATTATTCAGTTTAGTTATCGCACCTCAAAAATCAATAAAATTAGGCTTATTCGACGCGTTTTTGCATGAAACAAAAGAATCTGGCAAAAAAAGTGTCGCTCTGCCCAGTGAGCCGAAATATTAAGCGTTAAAGTTGACGACTATTGAGTTTAGGAAATCTGTCACTGTCGCGAAATACTGCGATGCAAGCATGCATTGCGTTTGCCTTTTTCATGCTCTGTGACAATTCACTACTTTAAAAACAATTCACTGCTTTAAAAACAACAATTCACTGCTTTAAAAACAATTCATTGTTTTAAAAACAACAATTCACTGCTTTAAAAACAATTCACTACTTTAAAAACAATTCACTACTTTTAAAATAATTCATTGCTTTAAAAACAATTCAGTGCTTTAAAAACAACAATTCACTGCTTTAAAAATACAAATTTACTGCTAATGCAAAGAATTTGTATGTTTAAAATAGTGTATTGTTGTTTTTAAGGCAGTTATGGCTGTTCTACAATGTGCTTTTTGTTTCCTGTTTCTTGCTGTTTGTCTCTTGCCTTCTTGATCAAAAAGGCAAGAGACAAACAGAGACAAACAGCAAGAAACAGGATACAAAAAATACATTGTAGAACAGCCATAAATTGTTTTTAAGTGAATTGTTTTTACAGCAGTGAATTGTTTTTAAAGCAGTGGATTGTTTTTAAAGCAGTGAATTGTTTTTAAAGTAGTGAATTGTCACAGAGCATGAAAAAGGTAACCGCAATGCATGCTTGCATCGCAGTATTTCGCGACAGTGACAGATTTCCTAACCTCAATAGTCGTCAACTTCAACGCTTAATATCTCGGCTCACAAGGCAGAGCGACACTTGCCAGATTCTTGCCAGATTCTTTCGTTTCATGCAAAAACGAGTCGAATAAGCCTAATTCTATTGATTTTTGAGGTGCGGTAGCTAAACTGAATAATTACCGCAAAAAATTATAAGGTTATGGTTGTCCAATATTTTGTAATTTACAGTTTATCTAAAAAAATCAATAAAATTAGGCTAGTTCAACGCGTTTTTGCATAAAACGAAAGAATCTAGCAGAATTTAAAGAATCTTGCTCTTGCTCCATTTTGCCGTATGCGGTATGGTTAGGGTGTGACCGGAATAATGCCTTGTCTATTATACTAATTCTTGTATTTTAATTAATTAATTATTAATTATTACCGTGTGTGGTTCGTTAATTACCTTGGTCGCCACTTTGTTTCGCCTATGCCACAAAGAAGGTAGTCCGGGTCCTCTAACGTCCCGTTCCGCTGGCCTTAATGCGTCGAAGGGCTGTAGTTGGCTTCCTTCCTGTCTATCACTGCTATGATTGGCCGCTTGCTTTGCCGAGTCGTGTCGTGCTTTTATCGCTTCTTATTAATGCGTTAATTATTGTTACGCGTGGATGTGGTGTCTCGCACAATAAAGTCGAAAGGCAGGTTAACGTGACAATATAAAATTTATTCAACGGTGAAAAACGTTAACAAATGGTTAAAAATAATTATTAATGGCCTTTCATTCACTCAATCCATTCACATGCGTTCCGACACGCTATCTCGCTCTATTATTTATTCGCGATCTCTATGTCGCGTCGTGTCGCACATCTCGATACGTCACGAAGTCCAAGATGGCCGTCGCCTTTGTTCTTGGGTGCCGCGCTTGCATATGACTCGTATCACGGCTTTTTCGGGTATTTCCTCGCTTTACTCGCGTTGTAACGACGCGTGGCGTTTACGGGTAACGTTACGATAACGGATTTAATCGATTTACGGCACTTTTCCGCCGTTTTCCCGTATTTTCCGTATATGACGGAAATTTACTTTATTTCGCGGTTTTCTCGCGTAAATTCGCGCTCGCGATACACAATAGACGTCAACACGCTTTCCCGACCCGTTATTTTACGGTTTTTTAGCGGTATTCGCGGTTGCGTAAACTTTCTGAGTCGCATCTCGTGTCGCACGTCCGACACGTTCGTTCGCCTGGTAACGACTGACTTTCAATATGGCTGTCTCCTCGTCCAAGATGTCGAGGAAGAAAAAGTCTGTACCTTTTCCCGCGGTGCGCTCGGTTGTCCCGAATCTGGTTCTTTCCTAGTAATACATTCACACTGGCCTCACACTGTTTAAAATATTATAAATAATTAGGAGATAGACTCCTTGACAATGAATAATTATGGACTTTCGCTTTTATAAACAATTAGTGCGAATAAATAAACTTTTGGGTTGAATAATTTCGGTAACCAATCGGATGTGTGGAAATAGTTCCTATGTTGCTAAATAATTCTAAAATAATCCGGGATGACTCTAAATAATCTATTTTTCATTAAATAATTAACCTTTTATGCCGAAATAATTCAAACAATAGTCCATTTGCAAAATCTTAAGATGCGAGTGTGGATTCACCTTTAATAATTGCTAAGTGATGTGAATAATGTTTAATGTTTGCAAATAATTCTAAATTGTTATAAACAATTCGGATCCCGTCCGAAATGGCTGGTTATGCCCTAAATAATTCAAATGATGATAATACTCACTTCGCATGTCAAGTTTTAGGTCCTCTTTACCGCTTTACGCGTATGTTGGTGCTTTCCTGCCTTAACTAGAACATCATTCATTACTGTTTAAATAATTAGTACTGGCTCTAAATAATTGTCTCTGACTGTAAATAATCCAGAGATGCCATGGAATAATTCTTTAAGTAGGTTTTTTTGACCTGGTTTATGAGTTTAAATAATTTTGTGCCTCTATCTTTGTCACTCTTGTGTGAACTTTACGTTATCTCTTTCTATCTGCTTCAGGATGTTCTAATTAATTCTAGGCGCTTGAAATAATTCAAAAATAATCAAAATAATTCGGCTAACGTGCCGTTGTGTCAAAATAATTAAAGAAAGGTGTCTAACTAACCTTTGTAGTAAATAATCGCTCTACGGCGTCTTTTAATAACGTTTTATTCGCGCTCGCGCGCGTTTCAGGATCATCTCAGTGTCCTCTTTAAGGTAAGTTATTAATGAGTATCATTGTAATCTTTATTTCAACATGCTGTATAATTAATTTTCTCTATTTGTCTTCAGGTTATCACACTGGATTGGTCTGGTTCGCCTCATGTATTTATGTTTTACAGGATATTTAGGTGGGTTGAGTCGCTTTGTTAAATAATTGCGAAATATGTAAATCTTTATTAGAATATTGTAGTACGAACTTTAATCGTATAAAATAATAAAATAACGACCTTGTGGTCTTGCAAATAATTATATAAGATAATATTAAATAGAATAATCGGCGATTTTAATCTTTCTTTTGCTTTTTCAGCATCTTGTGAACGACTGACCTTTACAAATAATACTTTAATAAAATAATGTTTAACGAGTACAAAATAATAAAATAATAATGTCTTTGGTTTCCGCTTTGTTGAATCCTTGGATCTGCGGGTTTTTACGGTATCTGCGATGTCCTTTCTGGTTCGCTGGTCGAGTCTTTGTGTTCTGCCGATATTTGTACGTTGGCCTCAGGTAATATCTTCCTGGCTGCTAATGTTGGTATTTGATTCGGTGCGATGTTTTCCGTATCCTGTTGAAATTAATTTAGTCCTTTTTATATTATTTGCCGGACTATGAAAAATTAGTGGCGGTCGCAAGGGCAAACACTACACTATAACTGTTCACAAAGCTTGTATTCGCTAGCGCTATCTTGACTCCGTGAACAGAGATGGTAGCGTTAGCGTTGGTAGTGCGGTAGTGAGCTCCCTGAACGCACACTATGCATGAAGGATTTGAAACGAGTATTGGGTTGGAGGAAAAGTTGTTCAGTATTTGGTTAACTCAAAACTATATATACCATATCTTCGTTTCAAATAAAAATTTTAATTAAAAAATACTTTACAAACTTGAAATCTCTCCTTTCAAAAAGTTACTATAATTTTCGAAATATTATACATGTTTATACATAAAGTACAAATATTCACATTTCTAATTTCTACTTTTCCTGTGCGGATTATATCTTTGCTGCCCGTCCAACATTCGTGTGACAACAATATTATGTGTCGCGTATATCTCAAAAATCATAGTAACCGTTTGAAAGTAGAGATTGCAAGTTTGAAAACTTTTTTTTATTAAAATTTTATTCATTTTAAGCGCAAAGATTGTATATGATACATTCACCATTGTAATTTGTGATTTGTCAATTGTATAAACTCTTTTATCTTAATAAATACTACTCGAAATGCAAAATAACTAACAAGATAAATTTATTTTTTGTGATATTCTGAAACACAAATGTAGAAATTGTTATGCAAATTTTTGTCAGACTGTCTATAATACACGGAGTAAGAAGAGTAAGAAATTTACCAATCACAATCGAATGTGAGAAGAATAATCGACTGTGATTTGTCAATTTCTTACTTTTCTTACTTTGTGTATTGTAAATCAAGTCTGTCCAACACTGCTCGTGAGTCGAAAACTCTTCCAGCTCTCCATCATCTCGGTAAAGCGAGGCGGAGCGAAAATTACAAAGGATAAGCGGCAGGGCTCCGCCTGAATTCAGGTCTGTCCTAGAGACACAGAATGAAGGAAACGAGGGAGAACCCATTACTCAAAATAAATTATAGTAACTGTTTCTTATTTTGTTTATTATGCTCGCCAGTGACATCCAAAAATTACAATAAAATTTAATCAAACATTTCCACCTTTAATCTGATCATAATCAGTGATTTTTACAATAACTTATGCTGACCAGATTAAGATTAAAATTTTTTATTAGATTTTATTGTAATTTTTATTGTGTACACGCACCGGCAGGAATGATGTTCCCGGCGTTCGGCGTGCGACGCTACACACTCATACCAAAACGCACACGTATGTACATATGGACATATTTTATATACAATTATATATAACTATGTAAATATTTAAATATAATTATATGTATATTAAATTATATAGAAATATCGGCTCCGCTGGCGCGTGTTGCGCGAGCGACTCGATAAATCCGACGCGTAAGCGCAACAATATATTAATTAAAATACACAAAACTAAATCACGGGCAATTAAGAGCCTGAAAAAAATGCAGTAATTCGTGCGGTACTTATATACATATAATTAAAAAATTATCTATTACCTGAACGTTTCGGCTATGTTCAAGCCATCCTCATTTTGCAGTTCATAATCCTAACAGAAAGACTATCCAAAATTCAAACCATGGAGTGCAGTAAGTAAATCTCACGGATTACCTTATCCGGAGAGTGTGTGTAACCCTCAATTAGTTGATAAACTGAATGACAACTGAATCAAACACAAAATCGTTAGAGACAAACATTGGAAAACCATAAATTGTATGGAGATCTACTTACTGTACACCATAACTGCACAAAAATATATATTCCATAAATTCAGTTGACAAGAAAGAAATATTGAATAAGTTACAAGACGACATAACGTTCGCAGTGTCAATCGTAAAGTCAACTGTGAAATCGACATTAAGAAATACAAAAATAAAAATAAAAATACAAGAAAGGAAACAATAATTGTCGTAAGTCATCGAATTGAAACATATTGTAGATAACTACTTCAGAATATTTAAA
>NW_017295678.1:193156-193952 GCF_001594075.2 Trachymyrmex cornetzi | reverse complement strand
AGTTTCATAGCATGTTTAGTACTCTCCTTAGCACCTTTGTCATACTGACTTAAGCGGGGTCTACAATAGAAGTCATAGCAGTCTAATGGCTCTTGCACACCAGCGCGATGCGCGACACGCGATACGCGACGCGCGACATCCAGATTGCCTTCACTCAAGTGCATCTATGTATCATTTTCTCCTTGTTGTTCACCAAATGTTAAACGAGGATAAATAATACATGGGTGCACCCGAATAAATTTCCGAACACAGTCCAATAAACATATATATAATTTTTTCAAGCATTGCGACGTTGTAGCAAAAGTTGGGTGAAGTTGAACATTTCTCGTACGCGACAAGTGAATTAAGTTGAGCTGCGCATGGCTGCACAAAAAGCAGAATTAATTGGAAAATGTGATCTTATAACCTTGATATATGTAACAAAACATCTTACAACCTCTACCTCAGCGTATGTAATAATTCAATATGTCACAAAATTGTTGCCAAGATTACGAATATTTATTCTGCTTTTTGTGCAGCCATGCGCAGCTCAATTTAATTCGCTTGTCGCGTACGAGAAATGTTCAACTTCACCCAACTTTTGCTACAACGTCGCAATGTTTGAAAAAATTATATATATGTTTATTGGACTGTATTCGGAAATTTATTCGGGTGCACCCATGTATTATTTATCCTCGTTTAACATTTGGTGAACAACAAGGAGAAAATGATACATAGATGCACTTGAGTGAAGGCAATCTGGATGTCGCGCGTCGCGTATCGCGTGTCGCGCATCGCGCTGGTGTGCAAGAGCCAT
>NW_017295678.1:186384-191449 GCF_001594075.2 Trachymyrmex cornetzi | reverse complement strand
AATCATAGTTGTCTTGTTAGACAACAACTGCGTTCGTTGCCTGGCGACGCATTCGACTGCCAGGAGCACGGGTGTCGAGAAGGCACGAGTATAACACTGCTCTCCTCCTCTTGAAAAAATTGTCGTCCCGACAATCGTGATTGAAGAGAGAACGTCAAACCTTAAGGAATCTTGGGCTTCTGATCAGTTTCCTGCTCCCTGCTGCGCTGCTGCCACAGTTTTCCGGAGCTCTGATCCTTCTAAGGCCCAATCCTCTCCGTCAGATTTCTCTTCCCTCCTGAGCAGGTCCCCTCTTCAACTCCGTCTCGGAGGGTAACTAACCCTCCCAAGAGCGGAACCCATTCGGGCATCCCCTTAACTTCGCGGAAGGACTCCTAGAATCCTCTTGCCTCTTCTCTTGAGGCGTTGTGTCCTTCTCTCTTCATTTTTCAGAAAGGGGGGGGGGAAAAAAAGATTTGACTGTGCCGCAGTACCCCGGTCCCCAATCCCCGCCTCGGCATTTGCCCTTCGTCCCGTGGAAAAAAACTACGGCTCAAAAAAACCACGGGCGAGGCGGTCTTCTTAAAAAAAACAATTCTTGTGGACGCTGCTCCATCTGAGCTGGGTCTGGCTCTGCTGTCGAACCTGCAGCTCCCGTAGCGGTGAGATTCCCTCGAAGAGAACCACGCTCGCACGGGCCGCAATACCGTCTGAGTTGGTGCAGAAGAGAGTCGAGATTCCTGAAAGTAAAGGGGAGTTAGCATCGCGTTATTTTCCACTACAAAACATCTATTTATTTAGACTATCCCACGGGCCTTTCTTGGTACAGCGCTAACCTATCTGTGTGCACAATTTTGTTTTTATTCCTGCTTGACTTGCGAATACAATAAACGACATTACTAAGCTTCCTTTCCACGTAATAAGGGCCCTCCTAGCTGCTTTGCAATTTAGGAACCTTTCCTTTTACCCTTCGTGGATTATATAGCCAAACCTTCTGACCTAACTCAAAATAAACCTGCCTGGCCTTTTGGTCATACCAGGTCTTGGTTCGAGAAGATCGGACATCGACTCGTTTCCTAACTTGATCGTGAACTTCTCCCAACTTTTTCTTTATCCTACTCAAATAGTCATTCGTCGAACTATCTTCTCGTTTAGGAGGATTCCCTCGAAGCAAATCTATGGGCAACCTGAGATCCTGAGCGAAATATAACTCCGCCGGAGTTACACCGGTGGCTTCATGCTTGGAAGACCTGTACGCCAAAAGATACATCGGAATCCAACGATCCCAGTCTTTTTGATTTTTATCAATGAATTTCGCTAAATAGCCCAAAATTGTTTGATGTTGGCGTTCTACCTGACCATCCGACTGTGGATGAAGAGCGGAAGTTCTCGTTTTCCTGATTCTTAACAATTGAAATAGTTCCCGAAAAATCCTAGACTCAAAGTTTCTTCCTTGGTCCGTGTGAACCTCTAACGGGACCCCGTGTCTCGAGATAACCTGATTTAAAAAAACTTCCGCAATGGTTTTGGCCCTGATGTTCTTCAAGGGAAAAGCCTCCACCCACTTCGTGAAGCAATCGACCACGACCAGCAAATATTTGTTTCCTGAATGAGTCACAGGAAGTGGACCGAGTATATCCATCTGAACCCTCTCAAATGGTGCCCCAACGTTGTAGATTTGGAGAGGCGATTTCCCTTTTCCTGTCGGGCCTCTCCGTGCAACGCAGACTTTGCACGTCCTACACCAGTCTTCGACATCTTGCTTACAAGATGCCCAGTAAAATCTCTTGCGAATCTTATCTAAAGTTTTGTTAACCCCGAAGTGTCCCCCTGATGAAGAATCATGGGTTTCCGCTAGTATTTCCTGAACTCGTTTCTTGGGAACAACCAATTGAACGACAACGTCTTGGAGATTCGGAGCCTTCCACATTTTATAAAGTATACCGTCCCTCAATTCCAAGGAATCCCAATAGGACCAGTACACTTTTGCGGCCGTTTCTCTGGACGCAATCTCCTGCCAGGGCGGACGGATCCCGGTTTCCTTTCCTCGAAGTATAATTGAAATGCCGGGATCTTCCAGCTGTTCCTGACGCCAGGTTTCCAAGTTCTCCTCCGTTAGGACTATTCTTGCCACAACACCTTCCGCTTTTGCAGCCTCCTTTACCTCCACCCTTGCACATCACTGGCACTTCGTATTCATACAAGGGCGTCTCGATAATCCATCGGTGTTTTTATGTAAAACACCTTTACGATAGACTATTTGAAAGTCGTATTGCTGAAGCCTTTCCGTCCAGCGTGCCAATTGGCCTTCCAAATCCTTAAAAGACATTAACCATTTAAGTGACATATGATCCGTTCGTACAACAAATCCTCGGCCATACAAATAGTGATGGAAAAACTTAATCGACTCTACTATGGACAATAGTTCTCGTCGCGTAACGCAATAATTTCTTTCAGCTTTACTCAAAACACGACTAAAATATGAAATAACCTTTTCTCTGCCGTTTTGTCTTTGAGACAAAACTGCACCGATTCCGTAATTTGACGCATCGGTATCGAGAATAAGCTCCCCCTCCTGTCTAGGAAAAGAGAGAATTGGTGAAGAGATAAGAGCTTGCTTCAAACTATCAAAACTGCACTCGTATTGCTCATTCCAAACAAATTTCGTTTGGTTCTCCGTAAGCATGTAAAGAGGCTTTGCTACTGAAGAAAATCCCCTCACAAATCTACGATAATATGAGCATCCTAAAAAGATAATCCTAAAAAGCTTCTTAAATGTTTTTTATTTCGTGGTACTGGCCACTCCTTAATAGCGTTAATTTTATCATTGTCGGTGGAGATGCCTGCGGCAGAAATCGAATGCCCCAAGTATTTTACCTCTCGACCGAAAAAGGTATACTTTTTAGGATTTATCTTCAAATTTACTTCCCGCAAACGGCTCAAAATCTTTCCCAAATTTTTAACCGCTTCCTCAAAACTTTTACCAAAAATAATAACATTATCTAAATATATTAAACAGCTTTTTGAGAGAAATTTTTGCAAAATTTGCTCCATCGCTCGCTCGAAAGAGGCTGGAGCATTGCACAAACCGAAGGGCATTACTTTAAATTGCCACAACCCGTTTCCAATAGAGAACGCTGTCTTTTCTCTATCTTCCGGCCGAATTTTAATCTGCCAATACCCGCTCTTTAGATCTAACGTAGAATACCAAGAATTACCTGAGAGTTGATCGAAGATATCATCAATTCTGGGCAAGGGATAAGAATCTTTGACAGTTACGTCATTTAGCTTACGGTAATCAACGCAAAATCTTATTGCTCCGTCCTTCTTCCTCACTAATACAGCTGGAGACATCCAAGGACTTTTCGATTCCTCAATTACACCTTGCTTTCTCATGTCCTCAATAATTTTATCAACTTCCTTCCTCATATTAATAGGAATCCGACGAGGAACCTGCTTGATAGGGGAAGAATCTTTTAAATTAATCACATGTTCCCCAACCTGATAATTCCCAGTAACAATTTCCTCAGCAAATACATCTCGAAATTCCCGAAGAAGTTTTGCAAAGATCTCTTTCTGAGACTTATTCAAATGTTTAGAATTCCTTTCAAAAAGGCATCTTAAATTTTGTGGAATATCAAAAGATTCTTCTACACGACAACATTGAATATTATTCTGGACTACTTCTTGACTATGAAAGAAGGGTTCAAAGATATTTTCCAAATTAATCTTTTCTAGAAAATCAACACCAAGAATGCAATCATCACTAATTTTCGCAACCAGCATTGGAATTTCTACTAAATATTATAACTCCCAAGTCGAACCGTTGTATTTATTTTATAATCAATTGCAACCTTTTCGCCCGTGGGATATTTCAAATCACAATTATTTATTTTAATTCTGAATTCATCTAATCCCACCAAATTATCATTTAAAATGGAAATGTCAGATCCCGTATCAATTTTAAAATTGCAATGTTTATTATTCACCTCCCCTTTAAAATAGAAATTCTTTGAATTATACTTAAATCTATTTATCCTAAAAGAATGTTGATTAGAAACATTACATTGATTATCAATATTATGAGAATAACATTTGTTAATTTAGCAAATATTTTTCGGGGTACGCTCCCTTTCAGTCGAGCTCACCTCGCAAAGCTCGACTAATCCATGTTTACCGAAACGCCTGGACATTCTGACCGGAAGTGTCCCTCCTTACCGCATTCCCAACACTCTTTTCCATTCCTAGTTCCTTTTTGTTCCTTTCTTTAAAATTTTTTTTCCAAATTTAGTAAATTTTTCTTTATTAAATGCTCCTTCTTTAACTTTGTCGTTTTGAATTTTTTCTGTCTCATCAGACTTATAAAAATTTTGTTTTTTTCTGTTCTCAAAACTAAAATTATTCCCTTTCTTATACTGAAAATTATTTTCCTGAATCAATCTAATCGCTTTTGCTCTCTCAATCGCAATTCTTAAAGACGTTGCCCCCTCCAACTGAAGCGCCCTTCTCATAAATCCGTCGGATAACGCGGAAACAAATTGCGCATATGCGATTTTATCACGGACTTCGTCAGAACATTCCAAATATGCTAATTGGGAAAGTCTTTCAATGTCTGAGCCGAAAGAAGCAATGCTTTCCCCGAATTTCTGCTTGCGATTTGTAAACTGAGAATAATAGTTTTGCAATGACTGTGCTTCGCCAAAACATAACTCCAATTTTGATTTTAATTCTACGAAATCTAAATTTTGCACACTCTCTAAAACCGCACGCGCTTTTCCTCTAAGGCATGACGCCAAAACGACCGCTTTCGTTTCCACATCCCAGCGGTTTGCACGAGCGATCAGATCGAATTGAGCAATAAATTCTCTTAAGGGAACACTTCCGTCGAACGTATCCGGTTTTAATTTGACATGAGTTTCGAGACGTTCGCGCATATCTTCTTCGTTACCACGAAGCACACGCTCGCGTATTCAGATCGTTACCATTGCCTGCGGAAAATCGCGCCGTAACGTGGGACGGCAAGACTCAGCGCGTTCCTGCACGCCGCCACTGCCCCCGCCACGCGACGAAAAGCACGCCACGCCAC
>NW_017295678.1:183852-186113 GCF_001594075.2 Trachymyrmex cornetzi | reverse complement strand
CCTGCGAGATAGTCCGCGGACTCGTCGCCTCCGGCGTCCGTTCGGTTGTCATAACCGATGCTTCCTTTAGCTGCACAAGCTGAGCTCCGCTTCTTGTAGCGATCGGTGATCGAATCATAACACTACACTTCACGATCCCGGACGAGCCCCCAAAATGTTGCGCTTACGCGTCGGATTTATCGAGTCGCTCGCGCAACACGCGCCAGCGGAGCCGGATCTCGGAAATAAATGAGGCGGTCGTAAGAAATACGAACGTTTATTAACAAGAGAGATAAACACGTAAATATAGCACCGCGACGGCACAGGATAGAGCAGTACGTCCGAACTCAACGATCGCTCACATCTAAATCATAGTTGTCTTGTTAGACAACAACTGCGTTCGTTGCCTGGCGACGCATTCGACTGCCAGGAGCACGGGTGTCGAGAAGGCACAAGTATAACAATATAATTATCTACAATTGTATATAAAATAATAGAAATTTTCAACAGCCTATATCGAAGATAGATCCTTAATGCTTTAAATAAATTTATTTATAGTTTTTCAGCACATTAAAATCTTGCTAATATGATGCTTGATTGTGCACCAAAATTATTTAAGAATTGCTAGTCAATTTAATTTTATTCGTGATATTATTCCTGTAGTTTAATTGCATTTACAAGTCCAGAAAACCAATTCGGCGCGCAGTTTGAAGGACTACAAATATGGTATATATGCAAGTACATATATAGTTCATGTATAATTCACATTGAATTATTTAAAGCATTAAAAATCTAGCTTCGGCCGGTATAGGCTGTTGAATTTCTATTAATAATTGTGTAACTTACATGTTACGGTCTAAAAATAAGATTTTTATTGTACATAAAATACATTTTTTTTCGGGCAGTAGTTTATTTGCACAATTTTTTTTAAATATTCAAATAATTTAAGTATCAAAGAGCTTTTGGACTAACACTTGTTGCCTTATGCGGAAATAAATATACAATCACATAAAATAAACATTACAATAAAATCTAAGGAGGCGTTTTCGACTCACGAGCAAAGTGTCGGACAGGCCTGTGTGTGATCTAACATATTTCTATACTTTCATGTACAGATAACTATTCTGTTAACGATTCATTAAAGAAAAAATTTCAATGCATGATTTAAATTTAAAAAGGAAAATTAAAGGGCGTATACCACAAACGCAAGATGTTGGTAACTAATATTTTATATTTCAAAAAATAATTAAATAAACGTTACAGCCTTAAATTAGGCCATCTTCAGTATCACAATAATTCTTAATATAATTTAACGCATTAGTACAACGTAAAAGCCATAAATTTCAGTTTTACCGTTATACTATGTTTAACTTATTAATTACGCAGAAAACGTTTGTTACAAATCTTATTATCTATGATTAAAAGTGAGTTCCTGATAAATACTGATGATAGACAAAAGTGTCCAGTTATATGATCCAGAGAAATTTGTTTATTATTACAATCAATCCGATAGTCCAAGCGTTCGTCATTAATAGTAAATTGAACATAAAATTTCCAAATTGTAGCATGAATGTTTTTAAATAAATTACAATAATTCGTGAGTTAAGTTATATAACAAATATAATACCTGTGTGTTTCAAAATTATGTAGAATAATATCGAGATGTGGATGACTTGTAACAAACTATTTGTAAGATGTTCTGTTAACTCTCATCATGATAGACAACCTTATATACATATCTGTAGAGAAGATCAAGGAGAGGTTCAATCTGGAGTTATGTGGGGGAAGTTATATTGAGTAAAGGAAAATATGACTCTAATAATCGTTCAGTATCACTCTGTTTAATCCATAAATTTATTTTTTAATGAACATCATTTCAGATGTAGATGTCAAAAAATCTTCACATCTGAAGATATTTATTAAAAAACAAATTGATGGATTGAACAGAGTGATACTGAACGATTACCAGTCATGCTTTCCTTTACTCAATATAACTTCCCCCATATAACTCCAGATAGATTGAACCTCTCCTTGATCTTCTCTACAGATTTTGTGTATAAGGTTGTCTATCATGATGAGAGTTAACAGAACATCTTACAAGTAGTTTGTTACAACAAGTCATCCACATCTCGATATTATTCTACATAATTTGATGGAAACACACAGGTACTATATTTATTATATAACTTGACTCACGAATTATTGTAATTTACCAGGTATGAAATAATATGAAACCGGAAAATACCAACAGATGGCCATAGCTGTCAATGTAGTTGCCGTTA
>NW_017295678.1:179432-183301 GCF_001594075.2 Trachymyrmex cornetzi | reverse complement strand
TCTGTGTTTGGTGGGATCAGAAAGGTGTGATCTATTATGAGCTGCTAAAACCTGGCGAAACCATTAATACTGAACGCTACCGACAACAAATGATCAATTTGAATCAAGCTTTGCGTGAAAAACGACCGGAATATCAAAAAAGGAAACACAAAGTGATTTTGCTTCATGATAATATACCATCACTCACAGCAAAACTGGTCAAGGAAACGATTGAGGCGTTTGGTTGGGAAATACTTTCGCATGCGGCTTACTCACCAGACTTGGCTCCATCTGATTACTACTTATTTGCATCGACACACACTTGCTCAGCAGCGCTTCACTTCTTAGATGTACGAAAATGGCTAGATGACTGGTTTGGCTCAAAAAAGCAACAATTTTTTTGGCGTGGCATCCACAAATTGTCAGACAGGTGGGAAAAATGTATAGCCAGCGATGGGCAATACGTCGAATAAAAAAATATTTTTTATCATTTTCATGCAATAAACGTGTATTTTCTATTAAAAAATTCCGGTTTCATATTTACATACCTGGTATTTAAAAATATTCATGCTACAATTTGTGAATTTTGTGTCCAATTTACTATTAATGACGAACGTTTGGACTATCGGATTGATTGTAATAATAGACATAATCCTCTGGATCATATAACTGGACACTATTGTCAATCAGTATTTATCAGGAACTCACTTTTAATCATAGATAATAAGTTTTGTAACAAACGTTTCCTGCATAATTAATAAGTTAAATATAGTATAACGTTAAAACTCAAATTTACGGCTTTTACGTTGTACTAATGCGTTAAATTATATTAACAATTATTGTGATACTGAAGATGGCCTAATTTAAGGTCGTAACGTTTATTTAATTGTTATTTGAAATATAAAATATTAGCTACCAACATCTTGAGTTTGTGGTGTATGCCCTTTAATTTTCCATTTTATTCAATAAAGATATCATGTCCACAAAGCATTTTTGGGTTAATGTAAAGAACATCCTGGCCACCACAAATTTTGATAAAAGTACACTCAATCGATGTGTTTTCGTGAAAAAGTAAAGATTTGATAAGAAAAAAGCGTCTCTCTGCCCCATGAACCGAGATCTTAATCGTTAAAGTCGACGACTGTTCAGATTAGGAAACATGTCATAGTAGTGGGGTTCACTGCTTTAAAAACACAGATTCACTACTTTAAAAACATAAGTTTTCTGTATTAACAACAAATTCTTTTCTAAAGCAGTGAATTTGAGTTTTTAAAGCAGTGAATCTGTGACGTTGCTGTGACAGATTTCCTAACCTGAATAGTCCTCAACTTCAAGAATTAATATCTCTGTTCATAGACTAGAACGACGTTTCTTTCTTGACAAATCTTGATTTTTACGCATCGATTGAGTGTATTTTCATCAAAATTTGAGGTGGAGTCTTCTTAACATTTACTCATTTTTCATTTTAGATGTGAATGAAACAATTAGAAATGCATTAAATGTACGAACCTCTTTACATATGCTTTCTTCCTCAAAAGTCTGTAGAAAGATGCGGGAAGTTTCTTTCCTGGATGAGTTTCCATTATTAAATATTTATACCTATTTTTCTTACACTACACCACATTTCACTGCAACTTCGCTGCGAACTCACTTCTCTTCGTATACTGTCGTCGCTGCCATGGTAAAGTCACTAGATTGATAAAGTACCGCAAACTCGCATCCATGTTTAAGAAAAACGCTGCCATTTCAAATTCACGCATTTGTATACACGTACTTTATTTGTGAAAATTAAGTCGAGTTCGTAAATCAATGTTGTTGAATTGTAATTAGTTTATTTATGACCAAAGAATTCTTTCGTTTAATATGGATTTATTTGTTGTAGAAGTTTTGTGCAGAAAAGTGCACGAAGGATACGTGTAAGTACAGTTCGGAACTGTTCAGGAACACAACAGTACACGTCACACGTGTGATTATTGCATGAGCTTGAGCAAAGATATTATTCGGTCGGGGTAAATGTAACCCGGCCGTAGTAGTTCGAATCGTGTACTATGTGCACTTCGGCCATTTTTAAGCATTATTTCTGAAAGAGTTTGCGGCAGTGTTGTTAGATGAGCCTCCCTTTTAGCGCATGCGCACTGCAGCGCTGGAGAAATCCAGGAATGTATAACGGTCATTACGGAGAATGAGGGAGAAGAGTCTTATAGTTTTGGAGGGATCCTTCCAGAATGACAATTAGATGTAAGTAAAATAATATTTACATATAAAGTAAGGTTTTTGGCAGTTTCCCTTATCCTTACAATAAATGTTGGTATTCTTTATAATTCTGCCAAATAAAATATTATATCTATTATAAATTTCTGTTTATTTATTTAGGAATCTTACACTATTAACATATATTTACAGTATAACACTAACTTAGATGGACAGTCTTAATTATTGTTATATTACTATTGTTATCAATTATAGGCGTTTTCAATTTATGTAACTTCATATTATATTATAATCTCGTCAATTCTATTATTGATTTTTTTTTACTGATTTCGGTTTTTAATAATAAATAATAATAAATAAAAACAAAAAATGATATAATTTTTACAGAAACGTCAAAATAGGACCTTAAAGAACCTTTATAATATACAATATTCAAACGCTCGTGTGTTATAAATAAACAGTATATCAAGGCTTATCAACGAGCTAATTATTGTCTACTAAATTTATTTTAATCTCATCATATAAAATTCAATACTGACATACAACTAAAATAATATAATTTCTCATAATTACAACCTGTGGCATACATACGTACGTTTCAGCTTACAAAGCCGTCTTCAGTGTATTTTATACAACAATAAATTAAAAATTGAAAATTAAAAATTAAAAGTCTATACTCCACTAATACAAAAACACAACTCCCTGCAATCCTCTTAGGCAGCTCGTTAATTCTATTGAAAGACGTAACAATTTCCATCATTCTTAAACTAACAGCTAACACATTTTTCCATTGTTTCCAAATCACCCAATTCTTCGGTGGATATCGAGAACTCCGATGATTTCTGACACGATAACCCATTGAGATTCCCACAGTCTATCGTCATTTTTTTATCATATTCTAAGCAAACATATATCAATTAGTCACTAAAATAAAGTAATTTATAAATACAAGATAAAACCAATGTAATCTTACGTTTATATATGTAAAAAAACCATCAATGTGTAACCAAAAGAAATCAAACGCAGGAATTTGCGCATCGTTCAGTTTGCCTCTCAATTTTCCAGTAAGTATAACAATATAATTCAATTAATTAAAGATTGAAACAATTAATAAATCCAAGATGAAAAATCCAATATATCTACCGTTTATATATTGTGACGTGACATTTTGTCCGTCACTGTGCGGACTTGTCGACGGCGGACTCGTGCTTCCTACCGGCTCGAAGGGCGAGCGCGCGTACAAACGCACCTGCGAACGTGCGTTAAAATTCGCGTCATTTAATTTACTTGGCAGATTTTATTCTTTTATACTAGCATTTTTTTTGCGTAATGACCAAGCGTATCAGGAAGCGTAGGCGCGCTACGGATCATGCTCGGCAGCTGCGGTGAAATGTCATTGTATCATCGTGCCGTCTCGCCCGCCACCCTTGGAAGGAAGACAGAAGAAGGACCGGATCGTAAGGACGGCCGCAGAGCAGAGAGAAGGGCACACATCCGGGAGCCCGGATTAGCAGGTTGTACCATTTTATATCATTGCTTGTAACCGCTGTCGAAAATAAGGGGAACCATACTTTCACCATGTACCCCTTGCGGAACACCGGAGGAAGCCAGAATTCCCGGCCACCCTGGAGGGGCCCTCACTGACAGGAATCCTCATTGCGCGCTCGCATGAGCGAGGA
>NW_017295678.1:170294-171033 GCF_001594075.2 Trachymyrmex cornetzi | reverse complement strand
CGAGAGGAGGCCGAGAGGACGAAGGAGGCGACGAGGGTGAGACGAGCATCGTCATTTGTAAGGCTGCCGACCGGGGTACGTCGCCGGGTGGATCGCACGTAAGCCGCCAGCTCGCACCGTAACGATAGAATCGGCGCAATGGCCACCGTGTAGAACCGCGGAGCCGCGAGCCACGTGCCATCCTCCCGAGCTTGGGAATTATTAGCTGTCGCATTTCGAGAGTCAGAGTGAGGGAAGTAATATTCTCTGCCGAGTGGAAGTCAATTAGAGTCGTGGAGAGAATCGAGGGCCGAGTCGCGCTCGTTCCCCTCGCCACGGGAGAGTCACTACCGGTTACCGAGTAGAGTAGAGCCGCGTAGAAACGCGCGGAGTAGTCACGTTGTCGAGTTTCGTCGGGTTGCGTAACGACGATTATTGTAACTGCGTTATCGTTTAGTGTCGCGCCGCAGAGACGCGCTTGCTATAATCGTGCCGCCGCGCATTGTGCTGTCGCCTCGGAACGCGGATTGTCGCGTTGCCGAGTGAACTTCCGGTTGCGGTGTTACCGAGTAGAGTCCGTTTCTGGAATTCACGCTGTCGAGTAGAGTCGTGTCGCATAAAGGAGTTCGCTATAATCGCGTCGCACCATCGCGTGGCGTCGGCCGCGGGCCGGCATTGCACGTCCGGGAGTCTGGTGGTACAACGTGTACGGGTTCCGGCCGGCTGTCAAGGGGTGGGCGTTATACACCGTCGGAAGAAA
>NW_017295678.1:167645-170133 GCF_001594075.2 Trachymyrmex cornetzi | reverse complement strand
TATAATTGTTCTTATTATTACGTTTTCGCGTGGTTTATTCTTGTGGCCTATCTCTCTCGCCCTCCGACAAATTTCCCACACCTCTTGTGACCCACCCCCGGCCGTCGCGAAAACGTTACGGGCAAAAGTGAGGAGATTTCGAAAAGAGTGGCACGCTTTCTCGTGTAATGTGTAACCAACAGAAATCAAACGCTGGAAATTTGCGCATCGTTCAGTTTCCCTCTCAATTTTCCACTAATTATAACAACATAATTCAATTAATTAAAGATTGAAACAATTAATAAATCCAAGATGAAAAATCCAATATATCTACCGTTTATATATATAAAAACCGTCAATGTAAAACTAAATGGAATTGGCTGCACACAATTGTAAGTAGTTCAGTTTCGCGTTCAAATTTCAACCGTTAGATTTCCAGGTCATGTCACTAAATAAATACTCTCAATGTGTTATTAAGTCTGTTCCTTTCTCTTCTTTTTACAAATATCGTCAAGTATGTTCAAATATGTCCAGCAATTCGGTATCCTTCATTAGATTTAATCCATTTTTTTGTTCTTTGATATGTATCATTTCTGATATGTTTCTTTTTTTATAATTACTTTCGAAATCTACAATTTTCACATTCTCCCAATTAAATATGTGATTATATTCATTAATATGTTTCGTTATGACCGAATGGTTGGACTGATCTAATCTAATGTTATTACGATGCTCCTTTATTCTCGTCTGCAATTGTCGTTTGGTTTGACCAATATATGACGCATTACAATTATCACAATTTATTTTATAAATGACATTATTATTTTTTCTCGTTCATCTTTGTCTTTTTGTGATTTTATATAAATTTATTCAACTTATTAATACATCTATATCCAATCAAGTAGTTCGCTTTGTTAATAACATTTGTTATTTTGTTAGAAATTGATTTAACATGAGGAAAAACCATGAGTTACCTTAATCTTGTTTCATTATTATTTACCTTTATAAATTCGACATTAGTAAAGCATTGATGCTATACTCCAATGCGCATGCGCTAAAAGGGGGCTCATCTAACAACACTGGTTTGCAATACTATGTGTGTAGTTCGAATCGTGTACTATGTGCACTTCGGCCATTTTTAAGCATCATTTCTGGGCTGCGTTCAGAAATATCACCCGGATGCCCCTGTATATTACCTTATCCTTATTTAACATTGGGTGAACAACAAGGATAAAACAATATACAGAGGTATTCGGGTGATATTTCCGAACGTAGCCCTGAAAGAGTTTGCGGTACTTTATCTAGTGACTTTATGCCATGGTGTAATAAGTAAGGTGAACCATTGCGCATAATGGCGGAAGTCCGTAATCTTGACCAATCAGAGTTGTACTATTTTGCGGCGCGAACTATCGATATGTTTGAAAATTAAAGAGAGGAATAAGAAAGTATAATGATTTTTAAAGGGGAATCATAGTAATTTTTCATTAAAAAATCGACTTTCTTGATGTTTAAAATGCTCTGATGTATATATGGAAAATTAATGGCTATGCAAAGAATAACTCATGAGTAATTCGATCCTTCTAAATTAATTTGGCACATATTTGATAAAAACTCAGGAGCTGCTTACATTCAAATACATTTGAATTTAAAAAAATCGTCTTGGCTCCCCCTAATCACTTTAGCTTCCCCTTAATAAAAATTCATATAAGGCGATTTTTGGCGTACTTCTGGTATAGCAACCAAAAGCAACCGCGACTAAGGCTATCTACGTTTTCAGGAATCAGAAAACAAAAGTAGCCCTAATCGCGGTTACTTTTGGTTGCTATACCAGAAGCACGCCAAAAATCGCCTAGAATTGTTAATAATAATAAAATATGTCATTTATTCAAAACAAAGAATAATGAAAACAAAACATTAAATATTTAAGTATATTGTTTAAGTTTTGTTGCACATATGTTTTAATTTTTTCTTCTCCTTGTTGTAGAATTCTTTTGTTTTATAAAGTAATTAATATGCCGCAGGCGTATACATGTACGGAATCTCACTAAACAAGCGATTACTGTCACCGGTAAAGAAACTTTAGTGTGTATAATGTTAGTTAATTTGTCAAAAATTAGACATTCTATGCTAAATAATTTGCCGTGAAATTTAAGGAACTCTTCATTCATAACATTGGCCGCTAACTGTAAATTTTTAGAGGGATATAAACAGTTGCCTCTAGATATACAAGACAACCAGTCATCTTTGGCAGGAAGATCTGCAGTAGGCACACCTAATTCCGGATATTTGTGCAGAAATCTGTGTGCAACGTATTTAGCAACGTATATAACGTGCTTCTTTTTCGACAGTTTCAACAGCTACCAATTGTTCAAATTCACGAAGTAAGGACTGTTCGTCGATAATGGGAGTAACATCTACAAGAAGGTTAACTGAAAGAATCACGTGAAAGAAAATAAAATTAAAATGTGTACTTTTGAAAATTTTAATTTACTCCATATATATATATATA
>NW_017295678.1:165739-166018 GCF_001594075.2 Trachymyrmex cornetzi | reverse complement strand
TAAACTTTTCATACGAAACATTTTTCTCTATCCCTACTAGTTTTCGAGATATTTGACTGGATCACTTCAGATGGTCCACCCTGTATATATATCCGTTTAGTGTCAATATAAATTAATATACAGGGTTTCTTAAATAACGCCCACTAATGATATAGTGATATTCCTAATAAAAAGCTGAATCGAAGTCCTCTACTATTTTGCAATTTTCGCAATTTTTTTTAATAATAATTTTTTTATTATAATTTTAATTTTAATTTTATTATTTAATTTTAATAATAA
>NW_017295678.1:164850-165069 GCF_001594075.2 Trachymyrmex cornetzi | reverse complement strand
GCCGATCCGGTCTGTTGTTCCTTTAACGAATGGAAGGAAGGCTAGTATCCTTTCGTCTGGTTGTATGTCAGGGTTCGTTGTCTTGTTTGCATGTTTATTGATTACTTTAGTTATATCTTTTTTGTCGTGTCCGTTTTTCTGTAAGGTTAGTTTTAGGTGGTTGAGTTCTGTCTGTAGATGTTCTTTGTCACAGATGGTCAACAGACCGGATCGGCAGGG
>NW_017295678.1:149523-164230 GCF_001594075.2 Trachymyrmex cornetzi | reverse complement strand
AACGCAAGATTGTCATATAGGAAACACCCGTGAAAGCCTCAAGAATAATATTACAATATGTAATTATAATAATAATTATTATTATATAATAATAATAATATTTTATTATTATAATATTAAATATTATATTTTTTAATAATACTCAAATACCTTCGTCTTCATTGTCATTTTTGTTTTCGGCAACTTCTGTGATTGTGGAAGATTTTACATCGTTAATTTCCATGAATTCTTTTACTTCGTCTGCAAGATTATCGTTATCATCAAGATCCGATAATGTGCATGAAGCATCAAGTGTATCTTCCATATTCATGAAAGTAACTGATGTTAAATCATTTTTTATGTTATTATTCTTAGACAAAGCATATCCGGAATGCTTTCCGAGAATATACCACTTTAAACGATTCTGCACTTCCACTGGTGACGGGTGGTTATGAGCATCTCCCATTGCTCTTATATACGAGAAAAAATTCTCCAGAATGTCCTGATTCAGTCTTCTCGTAATGATGAAGCTGGTGATGAATGCTTCGGTCGAATACTTTTCCTTTACATACGATAGTAACTGGCTAAGGGAGTTGTTAGTCAGTAATATTCCCTTTTGAAACGGAAGTTGTGTCCTTCTATTCGGAGTTCGCAAATTAAATACATACTTATAAATTTGTCCATTTCTTCCAGAACCTTGTCTTGTTTCAGTAACTCTACTCCATATGCATGCAGGCCATCATGTTTGCCAAATTTCAACTGGGAATTTAATGTCAAACCAGTCATTAATAAGACTTACAACCGTCGACATTACGTGCCAATTTTCATTTGTTAGAAATCCCTGATTACCGCAGTATTCAACCGCTTTATCATTTCGATTAGAAAATATTTGAGCAGCTAATTTGACGGATTGTCGCTGGTTTCCTTTAACATCTAAATGTAGTCTGGTCAGATTTAAGACTATTTTTAACTCGTTCAAATTCAGCATAAGTAATTGTTCTAAAATTTCTTTGGTTATTAACTTGGCATCGACAACAAACCCAGAATCAAAGAAGTTATTTCTAAGTAGTTTTATTAAATGAGGAACGTCGGCAAACGCATAAACTTTTAAGATTTCATCACACAGGTGTACAAAAAAGCATCTTTTCTCTTCGATTCGTTCTGTCCTCACAGTATGAGTTTCATTATTCGAAAGATCTACACCACTATATTCATAGATTTCCACAAGCGTGAATTTGTAGGTCCCAAATCACTTGTGACTGCAACAACAATATAATCCTTTTCATAAAGGCGTGCGATCATTTCCAATAAAATGTCTTTTGTCATGGGTGCATCAAAATCATAAAATATGGGTTGTTTCCATTTACCAAAAAGACTTCGCGCCATTATGAATTGGCAGGTTTTATGCGACCCCCATATATTTTTTGTTGACGACGCTCTAAGTCGAATTTATTGGAAATGTATAATTCATCAAAAGATAATACAGTCAGCTTCTCTATGATAGTTAAATCTTGCCCTTTATCATGCATTATGTTCAAAACATCTTTCAATACACCTGGTTGGACATTGAAATTTGCACTCCAATTTTTTAAAGTTTGCACACAAGGCAAAGGAAAGTTTTTTACTATCCGCAAGTAATTATACTCTTTAGCGCTGAGTGAAGAGCAATCGCAGAGGAAATGTCTTCAGCCGACCAATTAATACGTTTGTTCTTTGAAGACATAAGCTTTTTGATCTGTCCTGGCGTAAAAACTGTACTCAACGTATCATATGCCATTTTTTCAGCTTCATTTTCCGTGTTCTTATTAAGTTGAAGAAACTTGATGTCTTTTTCAATTAACTCCTTTTTTAGATGCTGATTGTCTTCGGCGAGCTGCGCATTAATATTATGTAACTGTATACACTTGAGACTGAGTTTTTCATTTTCTTCTTCCAATATTTTTAGACATTCCAGAGTCCTTTCCGTTTCATTATTGAACCGAATATCCATTTGACCTCTGTAAAACATACATTAAATATAAAAATTAATATAACATAGTACACGAACGTGGGGCATTTAAAACCAAGCGTGAAAAAATAATATTTAATAAGCAATTTCGCAATTTCACATTTCATTCAAACAAACGATGGTTTTAAAATGTACATATAGAAGTTTAGATATTTCATTCCTGTTGTTAAAAACAATAAGTTTGTTGTAAAATGATATGTTATCATTACAATGTTGAAAAAATAACTTTCTAAAAAGAGTAATTTCGAACAACATTTAATAAATACTTTAGTAGTATTGTACAGTTTAGTTATTAATATAATATCATTTAGATCAATTACTTTATGTTACGCATAATTTATATTTGTAAATATGTATTTAGACATACTGCTATATGTAACAAATTATAAATACATACGATTGTATTGTTTCGGCACATTCTAATGACACGTCGAGTTTACTTTCCATTATCTCTTCTTGCATTTCACTTTGTACTGTCATTGTACTGTTATTGTAATATAATGTTATTGATATAAATAACACTATTACGTAAAATAAATCTTACTAATATGAATTACGAGGTATATTTTTAGTCCTTGATGTTGTTACATAACACAACTCAGAATTGTTTCAACATAAATTTGTTACTTATCCTCTATTAATTCTTTGTTTCCTTTCTGTTTCGATATTCAGATATTCTGTTGGTACTGCATCTTTCTTCAACCGTCGAATCACTCGTGATTGATTTTTCAAACGTTGTTCTGTCCATTTTTCCTCTATGCAGTCAGCTAGAAAATGTCGTTCACATACTACACCTGAAAATAACGTTTCTTATTAAAGTTTAATATAATCTATATCTCTATGTCTCTATATCTATAGGTTTTATAATTCAGTTTATAAATTTGCATTAATCACTACATCATTGCAACAGTTAGTGACAAACAAAATATGAATCATAAACTCACTGTATGTTTGTTTCAGCTCTTCTTCTTTGCGTTTGCAGGCCTCAAGCCACTTCTTTCTCAAGTTAGGCTCTTTAGGAAAATAGTAAACTTTACTACTTTCTTCAGCACGGCCAGTCCGCGTTTTACAATTTCGTATGCAACACACTGGCATATTACGGTCCAAATTGTCTAAATATAATTTTAAAAAATCCAATTAAAGTCAAAATCGATTTGTTTTGATCAAACAACACAAGGCACCAAAGGCACTCAGCTGACTAAGCGACCATATTGAATTCCTGCAAAATAGTCACAACTTGATTGACTGATGGTCCCCACTACTTTTAACCCACTGCGCATCCATTGGAATGGTTCACCTTACTTATTAGTAGGGATGGGCGACGCTTCATCGATTATACAAAAATCGATGTTTTCCGCTCAATAATCGATGCTCGATTCGATGTTTCAGAATTCGATTAATCGGCACATTGATCTTTTTTTTATGACATCGATTATGATTGGCTCTCATTGATCTACCCAAAGATATAACTACCCTAGAGTCCTAGATTTATTAGAGACTAGAGAGGCAGTCCCTAGCAGGCATTTAATTAATTTATGAAACAATTTTTTCGTTACTAGTAAATATTTTTGGTAACCAAGAAATTGCCTTCTGAAAAATTATATTTTATAAAAAGTAATCAATGTACGATTTCTAATACTCATGTCATAAATTTAAGAAAAATGTTTTCTTATTAACAACAATCAGATTCAAGTAATGACATTTATTAGATTTAATGAAACAATTTTCTACCAACAGGTAATTGTGTTTTTATTAGAATAAAATATTTTCTTCACTGATAAATTGTTTGCTTCAGGATAATATTTTATTGGAACAAAAAACAAATTTATTGTGGCAAGTAATTAACTCTTTCAATCAATTAAATTACAGTTCAAGAAAATGTGTTTACTTGAAACAAGTAAATTTTTTTTCTGTGGAGGTACATAAAATTGTATTCTATTTTTTCTTTAATTTTGTTATAAAAATAATTTAAAAAATTGTTTTTCATAGGTACATAAAATTGTACTCTTATTTTTTCTTTTATTTTGTGCTAAAAATAATTTAAAAAATTATAATTCAATATATTTCTAAAAATTAATAATAAAAAAATAATAAAATTTAGTAAAATCAGTTTTTTTTCAATCATCGATTTTACCAACATCGATGTTTTCTTTTGCGATGAATCGGCTAATTAAAAATCGGATTGGATTGTAATCGATTATTATAGAATCGATGCTTTTCTTGTACATCGCCCATCCCTACAGTTATTACACCATAACTGAGGCCACGTTGCTGCTACAGTGCGTCGCCATATTAGACGCCGTAGCGTCACTTTACCGCGCTACCGCGTGGCGCATCTACGGAGACCTCATCATCTCAACCACGCCGCTCGGTCGCCACGTGCCGTGAGCATCCGCGTCGTGAGAGTGCCGCCACGTTATCGCCGCGTCAATTAATTGAGTGCACGTTACCGACTGCATCACAGCGCGAGTGCATCCACATAAGCCCGAAAACCGGAGTATCCCGTGCGCGTGGGATTGTCGTACGTGATGAAGCCTATAGTGTTTAGTTCGCTGGCGCTATTTGTGTCACCGCTCGCATACGATTGAATCGCGAAAGTAGGGAAATTGTATGCGATACGTGTTTTGATTCGGAACCCACTGACGCGCAAACCGCCTATTACCACGCCGTGCGACATAGTCTTCAGGGGCTCTATTCTTAAAAAGAAACGTATACGAAAGTCTAGGGAAATACTATAGTATACGTAACATATACTGCATTTCCCTAGACTTTCGTATACGTTACTTTTCAAGAATAGGGTCCCAGCTCAGTTTGCCGCGCCGGTACGACAGGTGCAGTAAATGTGCTCTTGATCGCGCAACCAGTGATTAGTTGCGATATTTGCCTTGAGGTTCGCGCGCGATTTATTATTTACCTCACCGGGACAGGTGAACGACCGTGGAACGAGTCGGGATTCACGATCGTGATGATATCACAACGTTCCGCAAACGCCCAATAAGCGACGCCTCCTAAGGACCTTTGGGGTCTTTCCTACTTGTCCAACGTACAAAACGCGCTAGCCAGCGAGGTTGGTCACCAATCCGCTAGAAATATTTAGTTGCGGCATAACGGTCGTAACAATATATAGAAGTATATACATACATACATACATACATACATACTGTGACGTGACGTGTTCCGTCCGTCACAAGGGTCGTAAGACCCGACCGAACAGCGCCGCTGGCGTCCTGGGTCCTTCCACTTTTAAAGGGCCGACGTACAGGCGTGCGCTTTTTGTTGTTTTGGTATCGTTACGTCTCGCGGATTTTCCGCGTCGAATTTCTTTTTCCCGTTTTTCCGTATGCTGTCGTGCTGCGAGTTCTACAGGAAAGTTGGCGACCCCTTTGCGACCTTGTGTATCACGGGGTGATCCCGATTGACCACTTCTCGATTGGACACCACCATTCACAGCGACCGGTGCTTAGGAGCTTTGTAGTCTCAAGCGCTGTGAGTGGCTCGTGTCCAATTGAGCCGTGTCCAACTGAGTGCCACCCGTGTATCACGAGCCGTCTCACCACACCAGAGGAGGAAGAGAAGCAGCCCACAGAGATTCTGATGCAGTATAGAGGAGGAAAGATTGGCCGGGGCGTACAGCATCTTACCGAGAGGGTGGCACGCAGGTGATATCGCTCCACGCTTTAATCATTGTCGCTTTATTCTGAAATTCTGTCACTCATTGTATCAAATTGCAGGCGCATCTGAGACAAGGACCACGAGGGTAACAGCTGGGGATGGCCACGGGTGGCACCCAGTTTGACACAGCTCAATTGAACACGAGCCACTCACAGCGCTTGAGACTACAAAGCTCCTAAGCACCGGTTGCTGTGATTGGTGGTGTCCAATCGAGCCGTGATCAATCGGGATCACCCCGATGGCCACTCTACGCCCAAAAGTCAGCGAGAGACCCTCACAACGGAGTTTGCGGAGACCTCCCCTGCGGGACTGAAAGCACGGTCGGGTACGGAGGCACCGACCACGGGGACGCCGCCGTCGAGATACGAGTCTTCTGCATGCGGATACTCAGGGAGAGTTTCCGAAGCGGCCGAAAAAACCCTGCGGCCCCCAATTAAATTCCGCGCCAGAGCGCAGGATACGCTGGCGACACAGATCACGCTATTTGCGGAACCGCGGAGCCACGCGCCAAATAGCAATTACTGCATGCCCCTGAAAGGATCAACGCCCGGCACTTGTGCTGTGGATACCGAGTAGAGATTGTCTGGAAGGATGCAAGGCGACCAGAAAAACCTATCGCATTCAGAGCAGCCAGAAGGACTATCGGTGAGACGGACATCAGCTAAACTATAAGGTCGCCAATTTCCTGTTAGGAAGGCGCGTTATTATCGGTATCGTCTGTCAGTTGCACGGCGCACGCGAGATTGCGACTGCGTCAGTTTTTGAGTTTTCTCGCATTAATGACGTATGAGCGCGCCGCCTCCCCTGATTACGCGATATGATAATTCCGTTAGAGTCGTTTTCGCGTCCACCTAAGCCACAGCCTAGTCATTATCGTTGAATGTTATCGGGCAATTGTTGTATTGTATATCGGTGTCGGAACGTTGTCCGCGTATTTGTGATCTCTTTCTAACGCTCTGCGCGGCGAATCGAAATCTTCGTGAGCAAGCACGAGGTTACACCGTGTTTGATGTTACGCCGTAACCGTTATCTATCGCAGTTATCAAAGGGTCGAACTTTTGTTCGCGAGATCTTGCTCGAATTATCCGAGAGAGGCATGAGCTCGTGCCGCTAATCATTAATGTCATTGTTCTACGTTGTCAGAAGCGTACCGAAAAAAGTACGCCTTGAAAATACCGTTTCTATCGCCTGCTATTGTCACCAACGTGTTGAGCTAGAGATGTGTAGAATACATTGTTACTTTATTTCTATTAAGCACTGTGTTATTTTTTATGACCGCCCCGTTCACTCCTCCAACGATCCTCTATACTCAATCACGAACCGCCTCTACCATTTTCGAGATTGAGCTGCCGGTTCAGAGGGCCGTCGACGTTCGCAGTTTAATGTAAAACCGCGTGAAAAATAATCCGAGTAATTTTGAGTAAGAGTGGCACGCTCGCTTGTACCTGGCGCCCAATTATCGTTCTCGAGATCATGTATCGAGGCAAACGGACGAGGAAGAAATTTCGATTTCTTCTAAGGCTTTTCTCTCGCGGCATCCCTTCCGCACGAAACGGCGTTTTGGGATGTTCGGAGCCAATTTTCTCCGATCAGTCTCCGCTATTCAATAGGACTGCTTCAGCCTTGGGAAACGACGGCGTAGATTCCTCTCACTCGCACGTGTATCCTCGCGAAACTTTGTTTCGCCACTCTCTCGAACAAATTTCCACAATACGCCACTGTTACTCTCTCTAGTTCTCCGTGTCTCGTGGAACAACGGGGGTGGCACCCAGTTGGACACGGCTCAATTGGACACGAGCCACTCACAGCGCTTGAGACTACAAAGCTCCTAAGCACCGGTCGCTGTGAATGGTGGTGTCCAATCGAGCCGTGGTCAATCGGGATCACCCCGAACGACGGTGGGTTATTTCCCGACTGCGCCCACTGCAAAACCGTGTTTCGCCATTAATTCGCGCGATATTTTGGGATTCTCCTCCGTCGTTCCTCTTAACGCCCTTAGCCAAGAGTGGTTACGGTTTCCGATCATCGGCCGGATCCCGCATTTGCCCGCACCATTATAATACTGATGGTCGAAGTTGGCGTATTAATGATTATCTATTTCCGTGATACTGCGCTCGCTGGCTATGCTACGAATTTTCTTTTAGTACTCTGTTTCGTTTTCTTTGTTTTTCTTTAACCTAATTACAATATATACAGGGTGTGCCATTTTAAATGATCCAGCCAAATATCTCGAAAACTAAACCTAGTAGACAAAAATGTTTCAGACAAAAGTTGTTTGACTCGAAGGGGGACATAAAATGGTGCTATCGATTTGACCTTGGATAGACCTCTGAAGGTCACCTGAAGGTCACCTTTAATTTTTTTAATGGAAACCCCTTATTTCTCATTGCACATTCTTACAGCTCATCTCGAGAGCTTTCCAAAACACTACAATTAAGTTACTTTTCGTTAAGTACTAGTTAAGTTATAAAGCAAGATCGGGACTGATCCGGCCGATTAAAGCAAGATCGAGACTGATCCGGCTGATTAAAGCAAGATCGGGGCTGATCCGGCCGACTAAAGCAAGATCGGGTCTGATCCGGCCGATTAAAGCAAAATCGAGACTGATCCGGCCGACTAAAGCAAGATCGGGGCTGATCCGGCCGATTAAAGCAAAATCGAGACTGATCCGGTCGATTTGTATCAGAATCTAGTTTTCATGTAAAATGATTATGATCATAATAAGTGTTCGAATATCTGTCCATTATTATCCACACATAATTGAACTCGACGTTCAAAACTGTCAACTGTCGATAAAAGTATATTTCTTGGAATGCTACGGCAGGCAAGAGTTATACGCTCCATCATATTCTCTCTTATTGTGGGTGTTTTTGAATATACTACGTTTTTCAAGTATCTCTATAAGAAGAAATCTAGACTTGACAAGTCTGAAGATCTAGGACACCATGACACTAGTCCACCGCTTCCTATTTATCTACCTGGGAATGTGAGATCTAAATGGTTTCTGACTCTTCTACTCCAGTGCACAGGCGCACCATCCTGTTGAAAGAATATACGTTGTCTTGTATCCAGATCGATATTTTTTAGCAACGCCGGCAATCTTTGTTGTAGAAAGTGTAAATATTTATTACCATTAACATTTTCGTCAAAGAAATAAGGGCCAATAAGGTTTCCGTTTAATATGCTACACCATACAATGAAGCTCGAGCGATGTTGATGATTAACTTTTCTTTACCAACGTGGGTTTTCAACAGACCAATTAATGAGAATTATGTCGATTTAATTGTCCAGTGTTGTGAAAAGTTGTTTCGTCTCTAAATAAAACAAATCTGAAAAATGTTCGATAACGATTTAACATTATTTGTGCCCACCTACAAAATTCTAGTCTTTGTTGAAAATCATTGAGTGTTAATTGTTGTGTCAAAGTGATATGGTAAGGATGGAAGTAATGAGTGGTCAAGATCTTGTGACTTTTGATTTCGGAATACCTAATTCTCTTTCGATTTTCCTCGTTCACACGTGTGGATTAATAGCTATCATTCCCAATACGGCAAGTACTGTTGGATCATCCCTTTCTGGTATGTTAATATGACGTCTTTGTCGTTTTTGACGTTGACGTTGTCATTGACGCAATACTAGTCTGGAAATCGTACAATGATGAATGACTAGTTGATATTGGACGACTAAAACAAATTTACGCATTTAGGGATCATTCTTTGCCATTAGCTATTATGGATCAATCCCGGTTGGATGGACCGATTCAGATAGAAAATGTTGTGTGACTATAAAGTTCAGCGCTTGGAATTAATTGCCCTTTTCGGCTAGATTTCTGAGGAGACGCCTACTGTTCCCCCACTACCGCTCCAGACTCTACGCCCGAGCCGCCGATCGCGCGCGTAACGCTGAGCCTCAGGAGCGTCCGTGACAAATACAGGCCCGTATCTTCCATGAAATTTTTAATTATTTAGCAAAACTTTTTTTGCTAAATAATTATGACATTTTCAAATAATAACTTTTATATTTATGAATTTAACGTACAAAAATTTATTATTAAAATATTAAATTGTGTAAAGTAATTACACAGTGATAATCATAGCACATACAATCATTTACTTTATTAGGAACCCTAATTCTTATAATTCATAAAGAAATAAATAACATCATTTTTAGAAATATTAATATTTATTCCCTAAAGTTACATGATATTTATTCTTTTTCACTGTTATAACTTAACTAGTACTTAAAGTAACTTAATTATAGGGTTTTGGAAAGCTCTCGAGATGAGCTGTAAGAATGTGCAATGAGAAATAAGGGGTTTCATTTAGAAAATTAAAGGTGACCTTTACGTGACTTTCAGAGGACTATCCTAGGTCAAATCGCACTATCTTATGTCTTCATTCGAGTCAAACAACTTTTGTCTGAAACATTTTTGTCGACTGGGTTTAGTTTTCGAGATATTTGGCTGGATCATTTAAAATGGGACACCCTGTATATACAGGGTGACCATTTTAACTTAGACAGTCAAATAACTCGAAACATCGTGATTAAATAAAAAAATGTTTAAAACAAAAATTATTGGATATGAAGGGGCTGATTGAACTATGACCTTGACAATGACCTTGTCCATCATTTTCAAGGTCATTTGAAGGTCAAGGTAATTTTTTTAAATGGGAAGCCCCATTTTTTATTGAATATTCTTGTAGTTTATCTCGAGAGCTTTCCAAAACACTATAATAAAATATTTTTTCATTAAGTACTTCTCGAGTTATAAGGCTCGAATGTTACAGTACCGCCACCGACATTAGCATTACGCAAGGTATCCGACCGATGGCTAAAACCTCTTGAATGTTGTTCAGGATTATATCCTAGATAACATTCATTAAGATTAAGGTCATTGGAGATTGTTTCTTTTATTTTCATTTTTGCACTAAAAATTCATTTTTATGTAAAAATGAAAATAAGAGAAACAATCTCCAATGACCTTGATCTTAACGAATGTTATCTAGGATATGATCCTGAACAACATTCAAGAGGTTTTAGCCATCGGTCGGATACCTTGCGTTATGCTAATGTCGGCGACGGTACTATAACATTCGAGCCTTATAACTCGAGAAGTACTTAATGAAAAAATATTTTATTATAGTATTTTGGAAAGCTCTCGAGATAATCTACAAGAATATTTAACGAAAAATGGGGCTTCTCATTTTAAAAAATGATCTTGACCTTCAAATGATCTTGAAAATAAAGGACAATGTCATTGTCAAGGTCATAGTTCAATCAGCCCCTTCATATCCAACAATTTTTGTTTTAAACATTTTTTTATTTAATCACGATGTTTCGAGTTATTTGACTGTCTAAGTTAAAATGGGTCACCCTGTATACTACTATATATATACTATACCTTATATAGTATACTTTGTATAGTATTACATAGAATATATATATTGTGACGTGACGTTTTGTCCGTCACTGTGCGGACTTGTCGACGGCGGACTCGCGTTTCCTATCGGCTCAAAGGGCGAGCGCGTAGGCGAGGACGCACGCGAGCGCGCGTGCAAGTGCACCTGCGAACGTGCGTTAAAACTCGCGTTATTTATTTTACTCGGCGGATTTTCTTCTTTTATAGCATTTCTTTTGCGTAATGATCAAACGTATCAGAAAGCGTAGACGCGCCACGGATCACGCTCAGCAGCTGCTGTGAAATTGCATTGATCATCATGTCGTCTCACCCGCCACCCTTGGAAGGAAGACCGAAGAAGGACAGGATTGGAAGGAAGGCCGAAGAAGCTAAGAGAGAGGGACGCACATCCGGGAGCCCGGATTAGCAGGTTGTATCATTTTGTATCATTGCTTGTAACCGCTGTCGCATACAAAAGGGACCATACTTTCACCATGCACCCCTTGCAGAGCACCGGAGGAGGTCAGAATTCCCGGCCACCCTTGAGGAGCCGGACGGACGCCCGTCGGGAGCCAGGGCCCCGACGGGAAGCGAGAAGGAAGTCCATCCCGATCTCATCCGCCAGGCCAGGAGGTGCAGGGGCTGTGGGCAGAGGCGCCACCCTTGACAGGGACGTTCATGGCGCGCTCGTATGAGCCAGGATTCAAGGCCGCGCGGGCCTACACGGCACTCGCGGATACCGTGACACGCGGACACTAATCAGCGTGACTACCTCCCCCCGTAGGAGGGCGGGAGCGCTAAGCAGCCTGCGAGAATCCGTAGGGAGCTCCCGGGCCTCACACTTTCTGTGGACGAGTGAGCCGATGGCGTACAGGAAGTGCGAGATCGCTGTCGCCGAGGCCGTGTACGAGGACGCAGAGGATTACCGAGAGATTGGCGAGAGGAGGCCGGGAGGACGAAGGAGACGACGAGAGTGAGACGAGCGTCGTCGCTTGTGAAGCTGCTTACCGGGGTACGTCGCCAGGTGGATCTCACGTAAGCCAGCTCGCATCGCAACGAGAGAACGACGTAATGGCCGCCGTGTAGAGCCGCGGAACCACGAGCCACGTGGCATCCTCCCGAGCCTTGGAAATCATTAGCTGTCGCGTTTCGAGAGTCAGAATAAGAGGAATAATATTCATTGCCGAGTTGAAGTAAATTAGAGTCGTTGGAAAGAATCGATGGCCGAGTCGCGCTCGTTCCTCTCGCCACAGGGGAGTCACTTCCGGTTTCCGAGTAGAGTAGAGTCGCGTAGAAACGCGTAGAGTAGTCACGTTGTCGAGTCTCGTCGTGTCGCGTAACGATGCTTATTGTAGTTGCGTTACCGCTTAGTATCGCGTCGCGTAGGCACGCTTGCTGTAATTGTGTCGTCGAGCATTGTGCTGTCGCTTCGGAACGCGGATTGTCGCGTTGCCAACTTCCGGTTGCGGTGTTACCGGGTAGAGTCCGTTTCCGGGATTCACGCTGTCGAGTAGAGTCGTGTCGCATAGAGGCGTTCGCCATAATCGCGTCGCACCACCTCCGTGGCGTCGGCCGCGGGCCGGCGTTACACGTCCGGGAGTCTGGTGATACAGCGAGTAGGGGAGAGTGGTGTCGGTTGAAACAGAGGGTCAATTGTAACATTGACCGCAATAGCTGTATCTATTAACGAAAGGCTGAACTGCATACACGGTTGCATACCGTTAACAGACATAAATCATTGACGAAAAATTGAGTGGCCATTCGCAAGTGCAAACGTAGCAGCACCTATTTTTGTTAAATCAAGGTTAGATTGTAAACTTTGTTACCCGCCATTATTTTAGTGCAACTCGTTCCACAACAATTTGTAATACAACGATACTGTGTGATATGAATATATGAATATCAAGCTTTTTTTGCAGTAAGATATATACCAATTCAATTTATTGTTTACATGTAAGTTTAATGGGTATAAAATCGAAACAAGCGGCGGTGGTTGCAAAAGTAACAACCACAGTAGTGTCGATTGTAACATGAGTAATTATTTAGAAGACGTTCCTTATCATTAATTTCAATGAAATTATGCTCACATTCGAAGCATTTTTGAATGAAACGAAAGAATCTGGCAGTAAAATGTTGTGCTCAGTCCCACGAAGTGAGATATTAATCGTTAAAGTTAACTGTTGTTAGGTTATGAAATCTGTCACATCGATGGTATAAAGGGTTACACAAATTTTCTATTTTATAAACATAAATTCATTGCTTTGAAAACAAATTATCTGCTGTAAAAACAAAAATTATATAGAAAATAATTTGTGTAACATGTTATAATCGTATTATTCACAATGTTTTTGTGTTACAATCAACACCCTGGGGCGATACAATTGACACCACCGCGGTGTCAATTGTAACAAGTTGCGGCGATGCCATTAATGATAAATATCATTTATAATTTGTTACTTTTTTAAATATCTATTAAGTTGAAATTAATGCCAAAAGATATATTTGTTTTCATAAAAAATTTCAATTTTTTCTTATGTATAATAAATTGGTTAGCAGCAAAAAAAAATTTTTTTTTTGTTACAACCGACACCACTCCTCTACGGATTCTTGCCGGTTGTCGAGGGGCGGGGGTTTGACACCGTCGGAAGATACCGCGGAAGTTCGGGGCTCGTGCTGTAGCGTATGACCGGAGTCCGGCGCTAGAAGTGAGTTAGCGGCTCTCTGTGCGAGTACCGAGAGTATCGAGTATAGCGGAGAAGCAAAGCTTCGGAAAGTACTTGTAATTACGCCACCAATGTAATTAATTCTACTTTATTATATTTCCCCAAATATAATTGTTCTTATTATTGGGTATGAGAATAAGTTTCCGCCCATTGTAGAAAGGTGTCGTTAGTAGCATTGCTTGTGTGTTTGATAGAACGACTACACATGTGTTTGAAAGATTTGTGTTCAAACATTTGAGCCCAATAGTTGGCATTCGTTCGAAGCGTAAAAAAGAGTAACTTTTCTTGCGTTGAAGATGTCGGAATTTATTCCAAAAAAGCAACATTTGCGGGAAGTTTACTCCATTATTTTATTTTAAAGAAAAGTGCTGCAGAATCGCATCGTTTGCTCGTAGATGTTTACGGTGAGCATGCTCCATCGAAAACCAGTTGTAAAGAATGGTTTCGGCGATTCAATAGTGGTGATTTTGACATTCGTGACAAAGAACGCGAAGGTGCACCGAAAAAATTTGAAGATGCAGAATTGCAAGCATTACTCGAAGAAGATTCATGTTTATCGCTCGATAGGTTATCAAAAGAATTAAATGTTGATAGATCCACTGCTGGAAAACGTCTACACGCAATGGGAATGGTGCAAAAAGAAAGAAATTGGGTGCCATACAAATTGAAAGAGAGAGACATGGAAAGCCGTTTGGTCATCTGCGAGATGCTTCGTCAACGACAACAAAGAAAGTGTTTTCAACATCATATCGTAACTGGCGATAAAAAATGGATCTACTGTGATAACCCTAAACGCTTGAAAGCATGGGTGATGCCAGGTGAACCAGGTCCATCAACGCCAAAACGAAATATCCATGCTTCGAAGATTATGTTGTGCATCTGGTGGGATCAGAGAGGTGTTATATATTATGAGCTGCTCAAACCGTC
>NW_017295678.1:135689-145552 GCF_001594075.2 Trachymyrmex cornetzi | reverse complement strand
ACGCTCGTCTGCCCTGCTTCGGGTATTGCATCATTTCATTAATTTTTTGAAAAGCGATTCCGGCTTTAACTGTGATTAGTAAGCATGGCCATGTTCACCCCGTTATCGAGGGCCTGGGCCAATTAAATTAATAAGAAGAAGGGTAAAGGATATCATTTTTATTCAATGATAACAAATCTTGTATCTGCCGCCTTTTCGCGATAACATTTGATCTCGCTCGCTATTCGCAACTTTAGACATGATCATTTTACTTATGAGCTTTACTCTATTTTATAGTCAACGATAATGATAATCACCGAGGCAGTTTCTCTTTTCTATCTATCCAATCACTGGATTTCGTACATGAAAATAACAATGTTGTATGTGCAGTTCATTGGCGTGTCCGCGTATCCCTATAATTACTTCTTTTATTTATTCATATAACTCAAATTATATATATGTTTGTCGTACCAAATTAAATTCTCTCAATTCAAAATTATATCTATTCGTCATACAAAATTAACTTCTCGCAACGGAAAATTAACAAAGTTTATTCTAATTTATAAAATATATAAAACATCTCCACTGATTAACAAACCTCACTAAAGTCTGGTTCATATTGCGCGTTCACTCGACGCACTTACTTATTTCTCCTACTTGGGCCCTGCATCCGTCGTGATCCGGGGCATGCAGCCATTGTTCTGCATCCGGCTACAAAGTCACATGGAGCGGTTCAGGCTGCATCACATGAGGCGTAACCTGCGTAAGCGTAACCTGTGTATTCTAATAATTTTACTAGAATAAGTTATATTTTATTTACTAGAATACGCCATTCTGAAAGCTGGTATTTACATTGGACGTACTTCGCGGAAGATTAGAGAAATGTGACCAATTGCTGATTAGAATTTCTGTTACACACTTCAACAGAAATGCTAAACGAATTTACGATTGGTTTTCGTAATCTACGCATCTCAAAAAGTACGCCTCATGGGGAACCGGCACCTTTCCATCGGGTACATATGAGCGGATAATCGAATAAATCATTAAAATCAGAAAGTCTTGTGAGAGAGAAAGACTACTCTTAGGCTTATTTGACGCGTTTTTGTATGAAAGAATTTGGCAAAACGAAAGAATCTGGCAAAAAAAGCGCCGCTCTGCCCTGTAATGCGAGATATTAAGTGTTATGGGCCTTCTACAATAAGCCGCAAGTCAGAACGTCAGAAGTCTTAACCAGGGTACGTTCCGAGTTACGCATGAAGCGCATGATTTATTGTTTTATCTTTCTTTATTATTTGGTGAACAACGAGAACAAATAATGCATCATGCGCTTCATGCGTAACTCGGAACGCACCCCCAGTCTTAACCAAGTCGTTCAAGTTGGCTATTGGCCAACTTCACCGATTATGACTTCAGATCGCTTAGAACTTCTGACTTGCGGCTTATTGTAGAAGGTTCATTAAAGTTGATGACTATTGAGATTAGGAAATCTGTCACAGAGGCAAAATGGGTGGCACCCAGTTGGACACGGCTCAATTGGACACGAGCCACTCACAGCGCTTGAGACTACAAAGCTCCTAAGCACCGGTCGCTGTGATTGGTGGTGTCCAATCGAGCCGTGATCAATCGAGATCACCCCGGTAAAATAAGGTCTATAATTATACTATTCCACAAGGGTATCGACTGGTTTCGACTTTCCACGCGATGCAAATGGGCACATGACTTCTATAATTCTTCTTCTTCAATATTTGATTGGCCCAGGTTCCGTGTATACAGATTATCGTGGCCAGTCTTATCCAAGACCCCTCTCACAGGCCTTCCCCCAAATAAAATCAAGACTAAGCAGTTGAGCTAGAGACTCCTCAGAGCCTGCAACAAACAAAACAGACGCCACGCGTCCCCCACCGATTCTCCAGGAATTATGCCCTGTGAAGACGGGGGGAGGGGGAAAGCGGGAGGGGGGCGAGACCCGACAAGTCTTGGTCCCTCCCGCAGCGCAGCAGCACTCAAATAGAGATTTTTATAGCTTTGAAGAATGAAAGGAGCAGTCTGCAGAGCTTCCGCGAAGGCTGATTCAAAATAGGAAAGATGTCCAGAGGATTGAAAGGGAAGGTGCTCCTAAGAAAACCAATCAGAGGACCAGACTTGTCTCTGGTAAGGGGACAATGGAAAATAACGTAATTGGCGTCCTGTCTAGTGTCCCCGCACACACAAGACGGAGAATCTACCATGTTTTTCCTGTGCAGACTGTAGTTAAGGTTGTAGTGATTTGACCTCAGTCTGTTGACCAACACAATCTCGCTCCTACTGAGAGATAGTTTAAAGTACCAAGGCTTAAATAAGGTCGGGGGATATAAAAAAGAGTATTGAGCAGCAGTATATCTGGCTTTGTCGTCTAAATAACCGCGGAAACGCCGTCGAGATTTAAATTCGGCTACGATTTGAAGATCCGAATAAGGAGAAAAAACCCTCTGGCGCCCGAAGCGCACGCCTCCTTAGCTGCCTTATCGGCTAGTTCATTCCCCCATATGCTTGTATACGCCGGGGAACCCAAAAAACAGAACACTCAATATTGCTTTCCTCCAGCTGCAGTATCAGTTACTTAATTCTGTGAATAATGTAGTTTCCGTTGAAAAGCTTGATCGAGTTAATGGCCTCCAAGATGCTACGCGAGTCCGAGAAAATTAAAGCCTTGGAATAGCCCGCATCCAGAGCGAGAGTTAAAGCCTGATGAATGGCCCAGACTTCTGCTGTGAACACCGGGGAGTTAGTGGTTAGTTTGTATTTAAAGCTGTAACCCAGCTCAGGTGAGTAGAAGGCCGCACCCGCACAATTATCCTCCAAAAGTCTGGAGCCGTCCGTAAAAAATGGTAAGATTGGAGTCATCAAATTCACTCAATCCATTCCTGAAATTTGTAATGATTTCATCATTAGAACTGTTTTTATAGGTAGCCACGAACTCCTTAAATCCTTTCCTAAAAGTAAAAACAGAGAGACCACTCTCAAATGCAGGAAGGAAATGGGATATGTGCATAAGCGTTCTTTCATGTTTATTAGCGATGTAAAATTCAAGAGAAGAGGACCTCTGGAGCATTAGCGCTCTCTGCCTGGCAGTAAGCCGTACCCCTTCCAGCCGTTCAATGCTTTTGATCACCGGGTAATTCTTCTTAGGCATACATTTTATAGTGAATCTTTCACTTAATAGATTAAATTTAAGCTTAGGGGCAGTTCTCACGCCTCACACAGCATGACGTTAATAAGGTCGACTGTCTATACAACAGTGACGCTCTAATAGCCTTATACTGCAATCTTTCCAGCTGCAAAAAGATACCGGAATTTCTTTTCCAAGCAAATATTGAACAGGCGTACTCGGTGGAACCTCTAAAGACCGTTCTATAAATGGAGAGTAAACACTGCTGACGAGAGCCCCACCACACAGCCGTGAGAGAGGAAATGATTTTAATTATCGCTCTGCCCTTTTGCACAAGGTACTTGAAGTGTAGAGTACCCTTCATTCTGCTGTCCAAGAACACTCCCAGGAATCTAACCTGCTCCACCCTCGGGACGGCCCGCAGTTCCAAAGTGAGAGAGCAGTCAGCAATAAGTTTGCTCCTCCCAGAGGAGAACCATTTAGATTTAACAGGAGACAAATCCAAGCATCTGTCCCTGAGAAAGTCTGCGACGTTGTCCAGAGTCCTTTGTACCGTGGAGAGCGCGTCCCGAGGGTTACGGTCTACTGCAAACAGAACAATATCATCCGCGTACTGAAGAAACTCAGCCCCCTCCACAACACAATCGGCGATTTTACACAAAGGCAAATTAAAGAGGAGGGGGCTGAACGTCGAACCTTGAGGAGTACCATTGTGAGTATAATACTTTCCTCAGATGTCTCCATCCTCTATGAATTGAACTGTTCTTTCAATGATTAGGTTTTCCACAAATTTCCTAACACAGGAAAGCACCCCAGCACTCCTAAGCTCATTAAGTACTGTTGACGGATGTATGTTGTCGAACGCTCCAGAGATGTAGGCCTCTTTTATGTGTAGGCCTCTTTTATGTCCACTGGAAGTTGACTGAAAAACGAGTCAGACGAACGAACGAGGGCGTTTCGGAATTCCCTCGCTAGTTTCAAGATTAATTTTGTAAGTGTACCGTTGCCGCAAGATCGGGCTGATCCCAATTATGATCGTGATGGGGTAGTGGTCGCTGCCCCAGGTGTCCTCCTCTGTGCATGCCTTACATAAGGGGGCCATGTCGGCCGTGGCTATGACCAGGTCGATAACTGATGGTCCGGAGTTAGGCGAAAGAAGTAATGTAGGCCGCTCGTCATTGAGGATACAAGCATAATGGTCCTCTACAGAAGCTTAAATGAGTTTGCCTGCTCTGTCCAAGGCTGAGCAGCCCTAATGGGTGTGATAAGCGTTGAAATCCCCGACAAAGATGCATTTACCTTTAGAGTCTCCAAATCTCATAAGATCATCGTAGAATTGAGCGGGAGTATTACAGTTAGGGTGACGGTAAATATTGACGATGGTGAACTTCCCGTTGTCTGAAGACACCTCCACTCCCAGCATCTCCACCGAGTTGTCCCTTAGATCAGACAGGTCTATAATGCTGAAAACAATATTATGTCTGATTAAGATGCAGACTCCTCTCAAGCCCGGGTTGGCAATATCCTCTCTAATGATGTGGAATCCACGAAGAAAAAATTTAGAGATAAAGGATAGAGAAGCGATTCTTGAGAATGCAGATGATATCGTATTCTTGCAGATAGATTGTAATTGAGAAAATTTGTTTCTCACCCCACAGCAATTCCATTGTAGGATGTTGAAAGATCGTGGGCTCCTACTATTGTTAGTGAATGTTAGCATTAATTTCTGAAGTGGAGTCGAATAAGGTTTTTGATGCTGAGCCAGTGAATAGGTTAATAAAGAAGTCCAGGTTAAAATTAAAGTCTCTGGTGATTGTGACCAACCAAGAAATTAGACCTGTTATAGGATCAATGATGAATGCAAATTATTGGCTATTAAATAGGTTCCTGATCTTGGATAAGAATGATAAAATCTGCTCGAAGATGTCATAGGCGGAACACGAGCCCTCATCCCTGGGCGGGACAAGATACCGTCCACCACCGGGGCGGCCCCTTGGCTCATAAGAACTCTTGTACTAGTGTTGAGAAGTTCTGCCATTACCAGCAGCTAAATGTTGTGCATTACCACTACGACCCTGTGCTTCCATATGATTGCCGCTCTCTGGAAAGGGATTAGACTTCACAATTCTTGGTCTCCTGAGAGGACGTCCCGACGAGGCTCTTGAAGATAAAGCTGCAGCCTCTGCGTAGCTCATATGCTGTGCCGACTCGATATGCTCAGAGTCCTCAGAATCCGGGACAGAGAATCTATTGTGCGAAGCTGTTCCGCGCCAGTCCTTGTGGGAATCCTGCTGCAATTTATTGGAAATATAAGGAAAATTGTGAGGGTTTATGTAGATCGACGATCTGTTAAAATTATTAGCCGCAATAATTCTCTTTGCCTCGACGTGGGGTATGTTCTCATAAGCAGCAAGATTGATAATTTCCTTGTGTTTCTGGATGACCGGGCAGTCGGACAACGTAGCCAGATGCTCACCTCCGAAATTTATACACTTATTAGGCAGAGACCTGCTTTCGCAATCAGTGGATCTATCATGATCCGTTCCGCAATAGAGGCATCTTGGCTTGGAGCTTTTGCAATCCTTTCCAATGTGTCCTGCTCTATAGCACACGTAGCAAATCCTGGCCTTGGGCACATAAGGCTCGACTGTGTACATGGCGTTAAACAAAGAGATCTCTCTAGGCAGCGATTGGCCTGCAAACTTAATGCATAAAGTTCTGGAAGGAATGTAACTTACTTGGCTATTAATAGTCATGCGGCGGTTGAGCCTCTGCACCTGAAGAATTCTAACCGATGATCGAATGTTATCCTTGATACACTCTGATGAGAGTGATTGGTCGATGCCCTTAACGATTCCCATTCTAAGAACCCGGTATGATGGAATAAAAACCCTGATCTTGTACTTGGCAAAAGCGGTATTAGTAACTAAGCGGTTGGCTGCCTCCGTCGATTTAACCTCAACAATAGTCTTACCACTACCTAAACGGTTAATACTTACGATGTCTGCGGTGGCAATTTCGGACACAATTTTGGACAAAACGGAGAGGTGAATTATTAAGAATTTGTCTGAATATGCATAGACCGCGTAAGGCGCTTTGTCGGTGGACGAATATAAGTAGCTGACCTTGTGCGGTATAACCTGCCTAGGTTGTTGATTGTCAGATTCGGTTGAGTTGGTAGGTGTAGTGGAGAGGCGCGCGGCATCGTCACCAGACTGAGAGAGATTCTCCACAACCTTAATCTTCATGTTAGATGAATCCTTAAGCGTCGAGCCTCTCTTTTTGGAAGCCTGAATGAATTCCCGATCTACCTCCATGGAGAGAGGCGTATTACTGCATTCGTCAGTCTGCGGCAAGACATTGCCCTCTTGCACAGAAATCGATTCCTCCATTAAATTGCTAAACGCGACGCCAATCATGTCAGAGTCAAAAATTTCTTACGCGACGCTGAATTATTAACAGAAGTATCAGAATAATCAGAATAAGGAAACCGTGGAAGGTTGAAGAAGGGGTGGAGGGGGCCAGAGGAAGAAGGATGATTCTCGTGAATGTCGGCCGTAACGGCCGTAACGACCGCCGTGTTCCCCCCGTCCCCCAGGGACGGGAGTTTGACCCCGGCCATAGGCACAAAAGCCACACGCGTACACTAGTGGATTCGCGCTACAAATGAAATGAGTAAAAGCGCCCAGTGAGGCCAGTTGCGAGAGCCAGCAGTTAGCTAATACAAAGCAAGCATCCACACGAAACTCGTCGAAACGAAACGAAGCGAAGCCAAAACACGTTCGATCCCGGCGAGCACTCACGCGCAAATTTTGAGCTGAGCTCGCGTAGCATGGGCCGAAACATCCCACGATTAACTTCTATAATTGTACTGTTGCAAAATCGAAACCCATGGCATGTGCATTTTTTGAGACAGAATAAGCTAAAATGAGCCAGAAATTGGATTTTACGCAAAGCATAGAGAATGCTACGCGATCTGTGTGTCAAAATGGTGTGTAAATCGATAGGGATGAGAAAGAGGGACCGTGGCAGACGGCCATTTCTATCTCTTTCAATGGTGTAATGGGAGAGAGAATAAGAGGGAAATTGGCCGTCTCCCTCTCTTATTTTGTCGACCACATTTGATACACTACTTAGGACCGTATTCATAGTCAGAACTTATTTTCAAGATCGTCTCAAGTACGGTCTTAAGATGCCCTCTAGATTCATAGATATGAAACAAGTAAATGCTTGAGTAAAATCTTAAGACAAAACTTGTCCAAAATGATCTTATTTCGAAATGTCTTGAGCGGTCTTGGTATGATTCATAAACAGATCTTGTTCGAAATAAGAACAGACTTAAGACTCTAATTAGTTATGAATTCATAATCGTTATAAGATATCTTATATGACGTATGTAGAGCTAAATAAGGGCCGTATTCATAGTCGAAACTCAAGGCAGCACTTAAGACCATCTTAATAAAGCTCGTCTTATTCAATTAAGATTGTCTTGAGATTGTAACGATTCATAGTCGTAAAATAAGACGATCTTCGAAAAGAAGTTCTCGTTTAAGAAATTCTTATTTGATTCAAGATCATCTTGATGAAGATGTACGAGGGTCGTCTGAAAAGTTTTGAGCTTAATATAGAAACAAGTAATTTTTCGGTCAAATTCAATTTTATTTTTCCAAATAGTCTCCTTTTAAGTCGATACATTTTTTTCAGCGATGCTCCCACCCCTTTAATCCATTCAAATAATACTGAGCGTCTTGCTTTGCAAAATAGGCGTCTACAGATGCGATGACCTCCTCGTTCGATGAAAATTTCTGTCCTCCGAGCCAAACTTTGAGCCTAGGAAACAGAAAAAAGTCGCTGGGGGCCAGATCTGGTGAATACGGTGGATGGTCAATTAATTCGAACCACAATTCGTCAATTTTTGCCATAGCAACCGCCGAAGTGTGAGACGGTGCGTTATCTTGATGGAACAGCACTTTCTTCTTTTTCAAATGCTGTCGTTTTTTCTCAATTTCTGCCTTCAGCTTGTCAAGCAATGATGCGTAGTACGTCTCTATTATTGTTTTATCTTTTTCAAGATAGTGTTACGTCCGGGAGGACTCCACGATTTCCTCGTTTCGAGATTACCTAATAGGGTGATCGTTGAGACTGGATGTAAGAGAAAATGCGAGAGTTAACGGTCACCGATCGGCGAGCGTGACAATATGTAGAAAATATGTCGTTGAAAGTCTTCCCAACGATTTTGGAAAGATAATAAAAACGTAGATACCCAGGATCACCCGATAGTAGCAGTAATAAAATTTATGACAAATTACAGACCATACCGAGAATGTTCGTTTTGAAACACGTTCAGTTTAAATAAGAAATATCTAAAAACGGATCGGGAGAATCCTGGGTAAATAGAAAGTCGCATTCTCAAGCGCATGTAACGTGTTAAAGGGCGTCTTTTCGTTAACAACAGGAAATAGTAAAATAGAAATAGCTTGACAAGAATAAATTTTAATTTTTGCCGACGATCATAAAATCCTGAAGAAATACTGTCTAGACGAGAAGACGCACGTTCAAGCACCTATAATAAAAGAGAAATCGGAAATAAGAAAAAAAGGAGGAATGCGAGTTTTCAAATTGTCACGATCAGGTCGTTCGGAAGGTACGATAAGTGAAATACCCCTTCTCTTCAGAGAGAATACCAAAAACTAAACTCGCCAATGGGTGACCGTGAATCTGAAAATCTAAAAAAGGTGATGACGTATCACCAATAAGTTCTTAGGGGATTGGAACTTGCAGTGCGGGCGGAGCAAATTTTGAAAGTAGTTACCAGTAAGAATATGAAACACAAATTTCCTACCAAAGCAGAAAATCCCTCCAACTTGAATCCTCGATTTTTCCCACTCAACATGTCTCATCAGAGAACCACCCTCTGAAACCCTCTATATAAACCGTGACACTGCGAGACTCGCTCTCTTCATTTTTGATCCTGCTCTGAGTTCGGTTTAAAAGACAGACAGTCATTCTCTCGCAGTTTTTATTTCGCTAAAACAAGAGTTTGTTAAATGCATAACCGAAGAACTTCCTCACTACATCCAGTAAGTGTTGTCTGCGAGCTACTCGAAGTCCAGGAGACTAACCAGAGAACTTAAGATCATCAACAGTAAGTCTTTTCTTTCATATTCCTTCCTTTTTTTTTATTATCGCGAATCTGTAATAACGTAATTCACAACATAATGCCACGAAGGGGAAACAATCCCGCCTATCCACATCTAGTACCTATGGAGTTCTTCTTCAATCTTTTTCCTCCGTCCTCCGCTACTATACGCGAATTATAATGTAATATAAAAACTCAGTCAGCACTGCTCACTAAAGAATCATTCTCTGGCGGCATGTACAACTATATTGTTAATAGCGTCTAGCGAACCGAAATCTTTTATCGTCTGTAATTTAATTGTAACCACGATTCGAATGAAAATAATAATTTCACTTGTGATGATAATTTCGGTTCGCACCATATTTTGATTATACTAGTATTTTTGTTTGTATTTACCATCTTTAGTTAATTTTAATTATGATTTGTATAATTGGTAATAATGATTTTTTTTATGGTAATTCTAGTTTGTAATAATTCCCTTTATGCGTTCTTTACTCGTTCTTATTTTCATTGCTTTCTTTACTATTAATAATTAGATAATAATGTTTGATTTAAATAAACTATGTTAATTTTCATCTCTTTCATTCTCTTATTTTA
>NW_017295678.1:135257-135503 GCF_001594075.2 Trachymyrmex cornetzi | reverse complement strand
CTTGCGGCACTCGCCTCCGTGCGGGTTCCTGCGAGAAAAGAGTCTGACCGTCCTTCCAAGTACCCTCACCGTTCCCGCTCCTTTAATTCTCCGAGAGGATCACTAACAATTAAAATTTTTCCAAGGATTTGGACGTAACAATAGTCTATCAACACAATTCCATGACTGTCCCAAAAAACAGTCGCCATCACCTTTCCCGCCGATAAAACCGTCTTCGCTTTCTTCGGAGCAGGTTTACCCTTCGCA
>NW_017295678.1:133896-135008 GCF_001594075.2 Trachymyrmex cornetzi | reverse complement strand
TGCTATCTCCCTAATCTTAATTCGACGGTTGTCCATTATTATTTGATAAATTTCTTCGATGTTATCGGTGGTGGTCGCAATTGTTGATCCCGAACGCTCATCATCAGCTAAGCTGGTACGACCACGTTTAAATTCAGCTACCCATCATTTCACGGTGGCAAATGATGGGGCAAAGTCCCCGTAAACATCCAACTCGGCTTTAATTTGCGTAGACGTATTGCCTTTCAAATGCAAGAATTTAATTATAGCATTCAATTTTTTCCATTTTTACAAAATGACGACACAAATGATTGTCAAACAAGAACTAAACGTCCAAAGTGGCCACAATTGTCACAGATATCTTTCGTAAGTATCACGATTATGATACCAGAATGGCTTTGACGAGTAACGCCATCTTCACGATGAGGTTCAAAACTTTTCAGACGACCCTCGTACTTAAGGTTGAACTTATTTTACATTCGGCTACGTCCGTACAATTTCTGTTGGATTCTCCAATAGAAACGTTGCATTTGTTACTATATGTTCTTCCGAATTGCTTTCCGTTCTTCGATTGCTTTCATGCAATAAGCAGCTATCAAGAATATTTGACAACAATAATTAGAAAAAAATAATATTAATTTATTGAGTGTTATAACCGACAAAGTGAATAAGTAATATTTTGTTTAATAAATTTTTACTAAAAAATTTATAAAAATCGAAATATATATTTATTCATAGAATGTCGTGCAAGGAAAATATAAATCCTAGTAAAAGTAAACACTATACAAATATAGAAAGAAAAGTATTTTTACAAATACTCGAACGGTATAAACACATCGTGGAAATAAAAAAAAGTGATACAACCACTTTGAAGGACAAGGAAGTAGCATGGACTGAAATATGTGCTACTTATAATAAATCTTCATTGATTGCACAAGAGGTTAAGATTATAATTGCACAATACCCTTACGAAAAAAACACCTAAAAATTCAGTGTTTACACCTAATTTTAAGTGTATACACTCAATTTTCGATATTAACGCCGATTTTTCGGCGTTGACGCCCATATTTATGGTCTAGACATCGACATTTGGGTGTCGACACTCGAAAGTTTCGATGTCAATACTTAACTTT
>NW_017295678.1:130062-132991 GCF_001594075.2 Trachymyrmex cornetzi | reverse complement strand
CTCGGTAACCGGCAGTGACTCTCCCGTGGCGCAAGGAACGAGCGCGATTCGGCCCTCGATTCTCTCCAAGACGACTCAAATTCACTTCTACTCGGCAGCGAATATTACTCCCCTCACTCTAACTCTTGAAATGCGGCAGCTAATAATTCCCAAGCTCGGGAGGATGGCACGTGGCTCGCGGCTCCGCGGTTCTATACGGCGGCCATTGCGCCGATTTTATCGTTACGGTGCGAGCTGGCTTACGTGCAATCCACCCGGCACGTACCCCGGTCGGCAGCCTCACAAATTACGACGCTCGTCTCACCCTCGTCGGCTCCTTCGTCCTCTCGACTTCCTCTCGTCAATTCCTCGGCAACTCCGTATGTTCGTCCTTGTCGACAGCGGTCTCGCACTCCCTTCACAAACTTCTGCTCGCTCGTCCGCGGAAAGAGGGAGGCCCGGGACATGGTGGAAAGATAACATGGTGTGTGCAGAACTCGGAAACCACGCCTACTTTCGCGTCGGAATAACGTTCAGTACCTAGACTTGCCAACTGCGAAGAAATAAATGAGGTTGCTACAACTGAATTGAATGCATCCTTTTCACATCCATATACGTTGTCCTTTTGTTTGCTTTAAGAATTGGTTTCTACCGTTCTGGTAGCAACGTGACAACGCGGAGCAACGTGATTTATAATTTTAACCTTATTACAAGACAATTATCAGTATGGTTCGGTGCATTGTAAAATCGTGCCCAAATCGCCGTGAAAATTGTTGTAAGACAGAAGTGAGCTTCTTTTCATTACCAACGAATGAAGTAATACGTGAAGGCTGGTTTCTGAAAATTTGGGAGGTTTGCTTACCTTCCTCTATAAAAAATGGTAAGTGGTTCTATAAGGATTATAAAAATGTACATATATTTTATAATTATAGTATAATATTTGTAGTAACTGAATAATTAATGTGTAACATATTTAAAGTATTTAAAAGGAAAAGAGTAAGAAAATATAATTGTTCTCTTAATTTGAATTAGTGAATACTCAGATCTATTACCAGGATGTGTCACACATTATATGTAGCAAACTTTCAGCAAGGATATGTTCAGCTCATTTTACGAAAGAATCATTTCATACAGGAAAGGTTCAGAGGTCTGGAAAATGTACAAATGCAAGAAGACTCCTTTTGCCAACTGCATGTCCTACAATTATGTTAACTGCAATGGAAAATAGGTAAATATATCAATAAATGATAGATGTTGTGAAATATATTTCATTGCTTGTATTGTAATATTTTCAAAATAATAAGAATTAATGATTCTTTTATTTTTCAGAATGGATACTGTTACCAGGGACTGTAATGTTATTCGTAGAGAATTCCTGCTTCCTACCAACATCCATAGAAGCACAGACGAAGGATCAAGCAGTAATAAGAATCCTGTCAGCACTTTTCAGATTGATGCTGATGACTCGTTAATATCATTGAATGTCAGTCCTGAAAATGCTAGTCCTGAGCCATTCAACGTATCAGAGACTGTGACTGTCGAAACACCCAAAAGTCGAAGGTAAGAATGGCAACATGGCTTGAAAATAATATTAAATTAATATGAACGACAGATAATAATATCTTCATATTTTTGTAGAGATTGGATGGATAATAGGACTATCTCGGAAACGCCAAAAAGCACATTTTATGCGTCCGATAGTGTATTTAAGACTTTTCCAAGAAAGTATGTTTATAATTTATGAAATATAGTCCATTCTTTGTTATATTTCATTGAACAGATATTAAAAATTTATAAGAATTCTTATTTAACTGTTTACATTTTTTAACAGATCGCAAAAAGTAAAATATTGACATGGTCATCGCAGTATTTATAAACGAACGGAGAAACGAGCTATAAATAATAGAGCTATAAAACCGAAAAAACTGATAGGAGAATACCATAGCGAAAATACTTCTCCATGCATTGTGTCTCCAAAGGTTACCTGACGTATCCTTCTGATGAACTTATTCATATAAGTGAAATCATCGAAAGATGTTTTAACGATTTTCATAAAAATTACTTCTCTGAAGAGGATTTAGTAATACAGAAGGAGATTGCACTCGTCAAACAAGATACAGAATACAATTCATCTTGCATTCCAGATGAGGTGCTACAACTTTTTGTGCGTACAAGAACTTACATAAGAATTAAAGAAATTAATAAAAAGCAATATCTAAAAAAGAAGAAAAAAATGAAAAAAATTATTAAACGTTACAAAAAAGAGCAAAATATAAATAAACATATATAATTATATACGAAATACATATTCATATTAATACATATTTATCCTTCTCCCTTTTATATAATTATACATTCTTTTCTTATACAGTAATTTATATGACATAATAATACTAATGAGAAAACATCAAAAATATTTAAAAGGATAATTTTCGTATTATTTCTTTTAGAAAAAGAACAAGTTTGGAGAAAGAACTGCTTAAAAGAATTGTTCACATGTAATTATATATAATTTATTATCCTTTGTTAATTCTTTATATTACACATATTTTTCATTTATAAATTATGTTTATGTATAATTATATATCATCTTTTATTATCCTTCTTTATTATATTAGCTGTTATTTTTAGATTGTAATAATACTACATCCGATGAAAAAATTTATTTAACATTAAAATTGTCTTGCCCCAGGCTTCCGACGGACGTCCGTCCGGCCCCTCCAGGGTGGCCGGGAATTCTGGCCTCCTCCGGTGCTCTGCAAAGGGTGCATGGTGAAAGTATGGTCCCTTTTTTTAGGTGACAGCGGTTACAAGCAAGGATATAAAATGGTACAACCTGCTAACAGAGATGCCAATTTTGTTACGGTTTACGACATCAAGACTAGCGCCATCGGTCGGCCGCCTGGCGCAACCGGTAGCACACACACAAGCACAAGCTCATGTACGTGTG
>NW_017295678.1:126594-127723 GCF_001594075.2 Trachymyrmex cornetzi | reverse complement strand
CGCACGTTCGCAGGTGCGTTTGCACGCGCGCTCGCGTGCGCGCTCGCCTACGCGCTCGCCCTTCGAGCCGGTAGGAAGCACGAGTCCGCCGTGGACAAGTCCGCACAGTGACGGACAAAATGTCACGTCACAACTTATAGTGTCGACACGCAAAATTTTGGTGTTGACACGCAACTTATGGTGTCGACACCCAAACGTTGTGCGTTGACACCGAAACTTTGAGTGTTGACACCAAAAATTGAGTGTCGACACCAAAAATTGAGTGTTGACACTAAAAGTTGCGTATTCGGACACAAAGCTTCGGATGTCAATGCAATATTTGTGTGTCGCGACTTATGATCGACATTATAATCCAGTTAGAATTAAATATAATAAATAATTACATCAATGTCGAAAATATATAGATATACTGACATCGAAATCAATGATCGTACTTAATCAATGAAATTATATATAACCGTGATTAAATAAACAGAAACTATAATAGTTTTATATGTAGGTAAATATATATATTATATAACAAGTATATATATTATATAATGTATATACTTTATATATTAATTTACCTACATAATAATAAAATATTGTTATATATGTAGATTTATTATATTATATATGTATATTTCGATTTTTTAACATTGTTATTTATTAGATATATGTTATGCATGTATTGTACATTGTTATTTGTTTATACGTATCTGGAGACATGGTATATATAGACAATAAAAACGGTTGAGCATATGCCACACACTAGATCTTGTTAGTGAAATATCATTAATATATTAGTAAAAGTAATAGGGCTACGAGTCTGATAATCTAAGTTTATAAAAATAGATGGTATGTAAAGTAAATAAAACGAAGAAGTGTAACAATACAATATTTAATCTCTCGCGCAAGTATACAAACAATAACATTTTTACAGGATTTGGAAATGACCGCTATCGAAAAATTATTGAAGAAACCGTTGTTTTACTTTAGATACGTCGATGACATTTAGTCCGGGAGATGATGACACTAAAATGGTCATGATTTGCTACCGCTTGAAATCGTCATAATTCGTCATTTATTAGGTAAACATGCAGGAAACGCAAGTATGGCAAACCTCCCGCGGTTTTAAAATTGATAGCGT
>NW_017295678.1:124178-126039 GCF_001594075.2 Trachymyrmex cornetzi | reverse complement strand
ATCCGGTAACTTATTAGGAAAAAAGCAACAAATTTTTGACAACTTCAATCACACGCTATCAATTTTAAAACCGCGGGAGGTTTGCCATACTTGCGTTTCCTGCATGTTTACCTAATAAATGACGAATTATGACGATTTCAAGCGGTAACAAATCATGACCATTTTAGTGTTATCATCTCCCGGACTAATTATACTTGCGCTTCCATCTGACAACATATCTGATACTCTAAATATTTTTAACTCGTTACATGAAAGATTACAGTTCACTCTGGAGTTTGGTAATGGTGGCAGGATCAATTTTTTGGACACCACGATTATTATTGATAATAATCGTATCATGCTTGACGTTTTTCATAAGAGCACATACTCCGGCAGATTCCTCAATTTGCATTCTAACCATCCCAATTGCCATAAAAAAGGTACTCTAATTAGTTCTATAGACAAGGTTTTAACATTGTCACATCCAATTTTCATACAAAAGAACTTAATTAATGTTATTGATGCCTTTCTTAAAAATTGCTATCCTTTATCCTACATTTTTACTATAGTTAAAAATAGAATAAAATACCATACTCTTAATAACGAGAAAAAGAAAAGCAATCCTTTGATTAGAGAAAAATATTTCACCATCCCATATGTAAAGTCAATCTCTGAAAGTTTCCTACCCATATCTACCATGTTTCATTGCAAATTAGCATTTACTATTCCGAACACTTTGAAAAGCTTCATCAGGAGAGGTAAAGATAAGCTTGAATTTTTGTCTAATGAGAACATAGTGTATAAAATTTCTTGTAAAAACTGTGATGCCAGCTACGTTGGCCAGACGAAGAGAAAGTTGAGTACAAGATTAAAAGAACATCAGTCAGACATCCGAAATAACACTGGCTCACCTTCTGTTATTACTGATCATAGAGTTACCTTTGATCACAATTTTAAATGGGATGAAGCTAAAATCTTAGATAACGAAGCTTCATATAGCAAGAGATTCGTTTCAAAAATAATATACATAAAGAGACAAAAACATGGCATCAACAAAATGCAAGATACGGAATCCTTAGAGCAGACTCCTTCGCAGACTCGTATTCGAATATTATACAAGCTTTGTCTCCCTCTTAACGTTCCTTTACTCATCCCCCTCCTCCTTCCTGTCCTATCCCCTCTTACGTTCTCCTTATTCCAATGCCTGTTTGCTCCCTGATGTATGTCGCTCTCAGATTATTACTACACTCGTCTGCGATAACTTGTTTTCTCTGCACGATTTTCCTTTCATTTCAAACCTAATATCTTATATCTCATTTCTGCTATGGATTCCACGTTGTTACGCTTATATAATATTAAGGTATTTTTTTTACATTTGGCATGTTTGTATATTTTGTTTATAATCTTTATTTTAATATGATATGTTCATAGTATTATTAGATATTTTTTACATAGTTACAATTGTCCAATAGATACTATTTATATCAAGTCCTTTTATTATAACAGCTTTCTTTGGTATTCTACACAATTTTTATTTATCTGGACATTTCTGGATACATAGTGGATCATCATTGTTTTCACACAGTTTACATTCAGCGATTTACATGTACATAATGTTACACAGAACAATCACTTTTAATAATCTTTTTATTCTGTAAATCAAACTTATTGTTGTACGATTGAGAGAGGTTTCCATTTTAACGGAATTATTTAATAATTGTTGCGCCGTTTAAACATTGATAATGGTCGGAGTTTAACCGAAACGTACGTATATTATTGTTTGTATATTTGCGCGAGAGATTAAATATTGTATTGTTACACTTCTTCGTTTTATTTACTTCACATACCATCTATTTTTATAAACTTAGATTATCAGACTCGT
>NW_017295678.1:122966-124045 GCF_001594075.2 Trachymyrmex cornetzi | reverse complement strand
TGGCCATCTTCAGTATAAATAAACACAATATATAAAATTATAAAGATATAAGTAATTACGAAATAAAAGTTACAATTAGTAGATATAATAAAGTTTAAGTTGTCAAAGTATAAAAAACTCAATTAATATTGTTGAGTATTTAGTTGTGTGATGAAATTATCGATTGATAAAAAATCCACCAATGTAAAATATTATTTACAAGGATCGTTAACATCAAGATATAATTGCCAAACTAAAATGTATATGCCTAATTAGATATTGTCATAACGTTATACAAACAAAATTAGAAAGTGTAAAAACTGTAATCTCACCTATATCTTGAAAACTTGTAACGGAAGATTCGATCGTGGAAGATACATCCTTATCTCGTTATTCTTATATAAATTGTCGTAAAATGTTCCCTCAAGTTGAACTCAGAGATATACATATATACACAGACCAGAAGACATCCAAATTTAAAGAGAAGGGGAAAAAATGTGATGTGAGAAGGAAAAACATTATATTCGGGCAAAAGTAGGAAAAGCATTTACATAAATGAGTGACCAAAATTTATTATTATAAAATTAAAAATATGTAATAAAAAACAAAAGAAATAAAGTTAAGAAAAAGATTGAATAATAGGTAGATAGATGTTAGGTAATTTTTTTGTATCATTCTGATTGTTAATACCATTTCCCTGTTTTTTGATATGAATCATTTCCGAGATAGATCTTTTATAACATGAAAGTTCTAAAATATTAATATTTTCCCAATCTATCTGATGACCATACTGAAGTTGATGCAGAGAAATAACAGAATGATTATTAGATTTTCTAATGTCGGCTTTATGTTCTTTAATTCTAGTTTTTTATTTTCTTTTTGTTTGTCCGACATAAGAGCAATCGCAATTACAACAATTAATTTTATATACAACATTGTTATTATCCATCTTATCCAACTTATCCTTCCCTGTTTTAATAAATTTATTTAAACTATTAATGGGTTTATATGCTATATTCAAATTATAATTTCTGTACACATTTTGAAATTTTTCTGTTAAGTTTTTAACATAAGGTAAAGTGCAATAAATTTTAATATTA
>NW_017295678.1:116600-121988 GCF_001594075.2 Trachymyrmex cornetzi | reverse complement strand
TAATTTCTTAAGATGCTAATACAGCCTTCTGATTGGCTTATGCCTTATGCCATAAGCTTTAGTCTGGATTTACAATAGGTATTTTAAGCCTTAAGTTTAGGGATGCCGCAAGACGAGACAAGACGAGATTTTAATTATCGTCTTGTCTTGAAAAAATCTTGAAATGTACATTCTTGTTTTGAACTCGAAAATCTTGTCTTGTCTCGAAATTCTCGACAATTTAAATAATGCGTTGTCTACAATACACGAAGTAAGAAGTAAGAGTAAGAAATTGACCAATTACAATCGATTATTCTTCCCAGATTTGATTGTATTTGGTCAATTTTTTACTCTTCTTACTCTGTGTATTGTAGACGACGCTTAAGTATTTGTGCAACGTCTGTTCCATCAGAAAGGTTATTCTCTAGAGCAGGATTAATTATAACAAAACATAGAAATAGATTATGCGAGGAATCAGCGAGATCCCTACTTTGTTTAAATTCATGGGCTACATGTTCAACATCTAAAATCTTATTTGGCGAATAATAATTATAATTGGCGCAATCAAGTGTTTGAATAATAAAAAAAATATGATTCGTGTGTTATTTGATTTACAATTAGTATTATATTAGATATAGTTTAATGTGATCTAGGCTTAGCAATATTGCACACATTTGGTATTATTAATCATGTTTGTATTACTTGTTTAGGAAAACAATTACAGTAATTCCGGTATATACGATACACATCATTTTATGTTGTGGCATATGATTGCGCTACTATTACACTGACAAATCGATTCAACCGACAGTTGTTTTATTTTATTCACTCCTTCTATTTTTTCTGACTTCTGCGACATAAATCCTATATAATTTCTATAATTTTTCGAGACTCGAGATTTTCAAGAATCTCGAGTCTAAAATCTCATCTTGTCTTTAAACTCTCCGCGCAAAAAATATAATACATCAATACCGTCGTCAGCACATGTCGAGCGAATGTTTAGTGCAGGTGGCTTACTATTTGATGATTTACGAGGAAAATTGACCGACCGTCATTTTGAGATAACGCTTTTATTAAAATTTAATAATTATTTCTAATTTAATAAGAACTAAGAACCAGAAAAGTCAATTATTATTATTAATTTTCACACGTGATTCTGCAATGTATGTGATTCTAAGGAATTATAAGTTTTGTTATTATTTAATATTTTGTCATTATTGATACGTTGTTCTTATCGATAGTTTATCTTTAACTTAAAATGTAATTTTTAAAAATGTAATTACTAATTTTATATCTTCTCTATGCTAGTTTTTTTTACAGTTATATAGTTATATAATTATATGTATCATATATAAAAAAAATTAAAATTTTAATTTACTTAATAATCTATATTATGTAGTTATTTAATCTCATTTTAAGAAAAATTAGGACATCAAAAATAATTTTTTTCGAAATTAACTTTTTTTTGACTTAAGTTAATTCAATATTAACTTAACTTTCGTTAAGTTCATTTTTTATTCCTTCAATTTTAACTTAGATTTATTAATTTTGTAAAGCCATTAACTTTAACTTTATTCAGTTAAAAAAAACATTAACTTACCCAACCCTGGTTAGTATACATTGATTCAACGTCAAATGAAACTAATTTCAAATCTGGATTTAAGGGTCTGCCATTAAGTTTAGAAACACACTAAATCAAAACTATTTTTTATAAACCCCCAAATTTTGATTTCTTTAAGCTATTGTCAATAGTAGTTTTTAAGTAGTTAGCCAATGGAAAAGTGGGACTATTAATACAACTTACAATTAATCTAAGTGGTATATATAGTGGCCCGTATTCAGAACGCGCTTACAACGATGTTAGCACGCTAACATACTATACTTTACGTCACGCATATTATAGAATTTCAGAGATAAAAGTGCACTTTTATCGATAACAGCGCGTTCTGAATACGGGCCAGTATGTATTTCGCGGCGCTATAATAAGACATGGCGTGAGACATTTATTATTTTATATGCTACGGTGCACGTTTTTCATGAACATGTTGTACACATGTACATATACATATATACGAGGTGTGATCAAAAAGTAAGGTGACTTTTTGAATTTCGCGCGCTCTGTACACTCTAATTTCAAAATTTTTTTTTGTTGTGTTGGTACACTCGTCACGATCATATGTTCACAGTTTTGACTATATAGCATGTGTTGTTTTTATGTGAGAGGCATAAAGGTTAGACTCGTGTTTGCGTGCTCGGCGATTTTTTGCTGTTGAAAATAATGGAGCAGAGAGTTAGTATTAATTTTTGTGTAAAAAAATGGTATTAAGTGTTCAAAAACTCTTGAAATGTTGACAGTGGCGTACAGTGAGTCTTTGAGCAAAAAAAATGTTTATAAATAGTATAAGTTATTCCAAGAGGGCCGAGAAAATGTTAACGATGAACCTCGCTCTGGACGCCCCAGCACGTCAAAAACCGACGAAAATATTCAGGAAGTGAAAGAAATTGTGTTGAAAAATCGTCGAATCACGATTAGAGAAATAGCTGATGATCTTAACATATCGTTTGGCTCATGCCAATCAATTTTAACGGATGTTTTGGGTATGACACGTGTGTCAGCGAAATTCGTTCCAAAACTGCTTAATTTTGATCAGAAGCAGCGTCGCATGAACATCGCCCAAGACATGTTGAACGACGTCAATGATGATCCTGATCTACTCAAAAGGGTTATAACTGGTGACGAAACATGGAAAATTGAAAAGGCCCATGAAAGGACGAAGATTTGCGACGATTGAGGAGATTAAGGCTGCATCGCTGGAGGAGCTCAAGGCAATACCCAAAAGTGCATTTCAGAAGTGTTTTGACGACTGGAAAAAGCGCTGGCACAAGTGCATTGTATCAGAGGGGGATTATTTTGAAGGGGATAACATAATTTTGGATGAATAAATGAATATTTTTTTATAAAAATGAAAAGTCACCTTACTTTTTGATCACACCTCGTATATATATATATACATATATATGAAGATCATAATATATAAAAAATTAGTGTTGTTTAGTCAGTCTCAAATACATTTACAAGCGATATTATACAGTATTTATCATTACCGTGGTAGGGGACAATAATACATTTTTTGTTAATCTCATCCAAAAAACATGCTATTATGTTATTATTTCTTTGCACAATACAGGAATATTTTGCTGAATTAATATTGTTCGTTGTACACAAAGTTTCATCATCGCAGATATCAAATGCTCTTCCTATTACAATATATTTCTTTTCTCCATTTAGAGTTACAACACATAATATATTCATTATACTTAGAAACGTATGTTTTGTTGTCTCAATAATACTATTATTTCGTTTATAAATTCTTTTATAATTGCAGGAATGATATAAAATGTTCTTATAAATGAAACGTTCATAAGATATGGCATTCTCAACAATATTTTCGTACAGAAGTGCCTGCACAATAAGTTTTTAAACTATATTTAATTTTATTGATTTACCATATTCAAATATTCTTAAATTATCGCCATGTGTCAGACAACGAGTTGTTTTGAATTTTCTCAAATAATTATCAAATAATTGTTTACTTACTACACTGCAATTTTGTTTTTGAAAAACATTATTATATTTGATAGACTGCAATCTTAAATAAGACTTACACACTTGATTTAAAACTGATTGAGAACTAAAAATCATATCTCGCAATATACGATTATAAGATTCAAAAGGGAAGGTCGATCATGCCCAAAGGGCAATGAAATATTTTACTGCTTTTGCAACAGTAGGTGGATGTTAAACTTCATATACTCTGGCCCATATAACCTTTCCGTATTAAAAACAAATTTGCGCAGTACTCTTTCAGCTTCGTTTAAATCATAATCGCTAATTTTTGAAGACAATAAGATGTGCATACTATACACCAAAAGCGACCAGTGTTTATAATAACGTCCGGGGAGTAAATTGTGCAAACATGGTAAGGAATAGTAAAGAAGCAAATTTTTCCACTCAAACGCTTTGTATAACTTCAAGTCTTCAAGAGAACGAAGTACCCGAGTTACTTCACATGGTAGTAAAATGTTCAGTAGACGTTCATTAAAGTCTCTTTTTATGGATCCAATATACCACGGATATTCAGAATTTTTACTATCAAACCATGCAATAAAAAACATTTTGACAACTCCTAATAATATCGAATGCATGTAGTCTGGTGGAAAAGAAGTTATGATGTTAAAAATAGATACGAGCATAAATAAAGAAGGCCCTTTAACACCATAAATAAATGTACTTTCTGCTAATGCCACTTCAACATGTACTTTATGTTGATGTTCTGTTCTTGCACGGCATTTGTCACCACAGTAAACACGTGTATAATCGTTTCCAACTTTTATGTGCTCTCCTGGATACAAACAAAGAGAACATCCATATTTTCCATTAAATTGAGTAATATTTTGTAAAGTGCATCTGGCAACTGAATCTACGGATGCTAATAAAGTATGCACTTTAATGTTTACAGGTTTATCAAAATTTGGTGGTAAACAATTAATTCCATTTTCATGCAAATCCTTCAATTTGTCTATAAATGGCCTCAGATAAATATCCATTACGGGTTTTTCTTTGCCGCACCACAAACCTGTTAAAATAATATTATCTTTTCTGTCTCGGTATGAAAGTTCATTTATTGCAACTTGAATTGGACACATTGACACTTTAGATGATTTAAAAGTACTGACCCCATCTAGATTACATTGCAAGCTAATATCAAAATTGTTTAAAATCTTTTTCTCCAATAATACTTTATACACTTGTCCACTAGTCAAATCGGAAATACCATCGTAGTCTCTATTCTTTTGCAAATTATAGAATAATTGTCCGGATAATAAATATTGTAATTGTTCCTTTAAAGAAATGTGTACGAAAAAAATTACTATTACGTTGAAAATCTCTTTCAATACATAAACTTTGACAATTCTGACAATTAACCCTTTTGGCATTTCCAAAATGAAGTGGTAGAATACATGTTGGACAAGTGTAGTAGTGGTTTTTAACTTTGGCAATATTGGAAAATTTCTTAAAGAACATATATTTTGTAGGATTTATTGGAGCTGGTAAATGGCAATTGATTAACTGAATAAGATCTTCAATTTCAGCATCCGTTGATTGATGACGAATCGCATGACTCATTATAAGAACATCGCTCCCTTCTATCGTCAAAGGGCAATTTTCCAAAATAGGTTTTCTTTCCTGTAGATGTATACAGAAAAAAAAAATAATAACATTATATGAGAAATACAAATAAACTCTCGAAAAGGTCAAAATATAAACAAAGAAACAGGCAACTGAGAGTTATATCGCTGTAATTCGTGCGAGCAAAAGATTTATTAAGTACCAAAAAAACCAGACGT
>NW_017295678.1:114105-115845 GCF_001594075.2 Trachymyrmex cornetzi | reverse complement strand
TTTATGTGTTTTAATGAAAGAGTTAAGCTTGTTAAGACTAAAGAAAGCCATGCTCACATTGAGATTCTTCGTGATATCCTTAAATTTCTCAGAAATTTTTGACACAAAAGGGACCAAAAACCACGACTTTTTAACAACTTCAACGGGAGTTTCAGTCATAACTTTTTGTTTTGACGTCCTATTATATATTAATGATTTTAGACGTTCATTAATTGTGTTGAAAATGAAATCAACCGGATAATCATTGTTCAACAATGTCTCTACTACAAAAATCAGGTTCTTTTTATGATATTTAGGAACCGATAACAAAAATGCTCTATCAACCATTCCAATGATCGTTCCTCTTTTTTGTGAAATTGGATGTTGAGGAAGAAAATTTAAATATCTCCCAGAAAATGTGGGTTTATGGTACCAATCATATTCCAACGTATTATTATTTTTTATAATCGTGACATCCAAAAAGTTCAACTCACTCCCCCCTATCTCCATCGTAAACTGCAGACGAGGATGAAATGAGTTAAACATCCGTAAAATCTCCGAAGTTCTGTCAAGGGGTACTCCCATGGCAATGTCATCAACATATCTAACATAAAAAGGGATATGAAACCCTAAGGTGTTCAAAGCTTTCATCTCTATGTCCTGTAAAACAATGTCCGCAATTACCGGTGACAAAGGTGAGCCCATAGGTATACCAAATTTTTGTCTGTAAATGCAGTTGTCAAAGGAAAAATAAGCAGAGTCAAAAATTAGCCGTAAAGAAATAAAAAATTCATCTTTCGAAATGTTAGTAATTTTTGAAATTGATGACCATCTATGAGAGATGCTGTCCAAAGCTAAATCAATCGGTATGTTCGTGAAGAGAGAAACAACGTCCAGTGAAATTAAGATAATAACATTATAAATAACATAAATAACATTATAAATTGTGCTCTTGAGGCTTCCACGAGTACTTCCTGTACACAAACTATGCGTTTCGCGGGTTTTCTCCGTGTCCGAATCCATTGTTGAATGTCAACGTTTCGTGAACATTGCAGTATCAGGCTGCTCCTTGCCCTGGTGATGAAGTGAATTGCAATTTTCACAAAACGTTGGCATTCAACAATGGATTTGGATACAGAGAAAACGCGCGAAACGTATAATTTCTGTATTATAAATTTCTGTATTATAAATTGTGGTTCTAAATGGTCAAGGATGTTAATGTTTAAATAATTCCGTGTGAATTTATATTTACGTATCCAATCATAAAACAATATCCTGTATATGCTATCGATAGTTGTCGGTATCGTCAAATAGCAATAGCTAATGAGCCGTTTTTTTCCTAGGATTATCCATTAATTACACAGGCCTGCAAAATTGGAGGTGTTGAAAGTTGATTGGGATTTAACTATGTTTTCTTACGTAATTTTTCACGCTGAATCCGAATCCGGCGGCAGAATTGCTCTATCACGTCAGGTTTTTGAGAAAAGTGAGGTTAAAGGTGTCAAAATTGACGTTTTTTTGACATATTTGTGATTTTTTTGCTAGCGAAGTAAATTTTTTTTTCTACTTTCGTTTATGCCATCTAAAAGTGTCAACATTTATCTTCAAAATATATTTTTTTTAACGCCGTACGTTTTTTTTTCACCGAGATAATCTCTGCGTAATCACACAAAATGTTTGTGTGATTACGCAGAGATTAACTATGTTTTCTTACGTAATTTTTCGCGCTGAATCCGAATCCGGCTGCAGAATTGCTCTATC
>NW_017295678.1:110643-114025 GCF_001594075.2 Trachymyrmex cornetzi | reverse complement strand
TTCTCGAAATCTTGACGTGATAGAGCAATTCTGCAGCCGGATTCGGATTCAGCGCGAAAAATTACGTAAGAAAACATAGTTAATCTCTGCGTAATCACAAACATTTTGTGTCAAAAATGTTTTTCTTTTTGTGACTTTAATCCATCGATGGTATCATTTACTACTATACAGCCCCTTCAAAATCCATTTTGAAAAATTTTTTTACACAGAGATTATCTCGGTAAAAAAAATCGTACGGCGTTAAAAAAAATATATTTTGAAGATAAATGTTGACACTTTCAGATGGCGTAAACGAAAGTAGAAAAAAAAATTTACTTCGCTAGCAAAAAATCACAAATATGTCAAAAAACGTCAATTTTGACACCTTTAACTTCACTTTTCTCAAAAACCTGACGTGATAGAGCAATTCTACCGCCGGATTCGGATTCAGCGCGAAAAATTACGTAAGAAAACATAGTTATATCCCAATCAACAAAACCATGCAGGCCTCTGTTATCGTTAGTTATCGACACTGACAATTGTCGATAGCCGTGTAGAATACTGAGGTGCTATTTTATATACGTCTATACTATCTATGCATTTAGAATAATCTTTAATTTTTTCAAGTAATTATTAACATATTGTATTTGCCTTACAACCTCTTTAAACACAAAGATCCGGCTTGACCGTTCAAAGTTTTGATTTTCAATTTGTTGCATATTAACATAGCGCGGTAGTCTTAAACATTATTATATATACCAAGTATGTAAATATGAAACCGGAATTTACCAATAGATGGCCATAGCTGTCAATGTAGTTGCCGTCAGACCGCGTCATTGACGCCATTTCCTTGTTCTGACATCTGACAAAGATTTTCAACTCACAACAAGTTTCAACAGTATAGTTTGTAATAGCGTTGAACATGTCGAATTTTGTGCCTGGCAACTACGATTTGCGGACAGCATTAATTTTCTGTTACCATTTGAAGAAAACTGCTGCAGAATCACATCGAATGCTTGTCGAAGCTTACGGTGAGCATGCTCTTAGTAAATCACAGTGCTTTGAGTGGTTTAAAAAATTCGAAAGTGGCGATTTTGACGTGAGAAACGGAGAACGTGGAAAACCACCGAAAAAGTTTGAAAACAGCGAATTGCAAGCATTGTTAGATGACAATGACGCTCAAACTCAATAACAACTCGCGGATCAATTGAATGTGACACGAGAAGCCATCTCCATACGTTTGAAATCCATGGGAAAGATCCAGAAGATGGGGAAATGGGTTCCACATGAACTGAATGAAAGACAGCAGGAAAACGAAATACCACTTGCGAAATGCTGCTCGCCAGGTACAAAAGAAAGTCATTTCTCCATCGAATTGTGACTGGCGATGAAAAGTGGATATATTTTGAGAATCCTAAGCGTAAAAGATCATGGGTAACTCCAGGCGAACCATCGACATCGACTGCAAGGCCAAATCGCTATGGACGGAAGACAATGCTCTGTGTTTGGTGGGATCAGAAAGGTGTGATCTATTATGAGCTGCTAAAACCTGGCGAAACCGTTAAACGCTACCGACAACAAATGATTAATTTGAATCAAGCTTTGCGTGAAAAACGACCGGAATATCAAAAAAAGCAACACAAAGTGATTTTGCTTCATGATTCACCAAAACTGGTCAAGGAAACGATTGAGGCGTTTGGTTGGGAAATACTTTCGCATGCAGCTTACTCACCAGACTTGGCTCCGTCCGATTACTACTTATTTGCATCGATGGGACACGCACTTGCTTAGCAGCGCTTCACTTCTTACGAAGATGTACGAAAATGACTAGATGACTAGTTTGACTCAAAAGAGCAACAACTTTTTGGCGAGGCATCCATAAATTGTCAGACAGGTGGGAAAAATGTATAGTTAGCGATGGGCAATACTTCGAATAAAATATTTTTTATCATTTTCTTGCAATAAACGTGTATTTCCTATTAAAAAATTCCGGTTTCATATTTACATACCTGGTAATATTGATTATAAACTGTTTATTTATTTATTTATTAAATGTATATTGAAATCAAGGAATTAGTGAAATATTATAGAAAATAATGTTTTTCTTCTAGTACATATTTTAAATGAATTACAATATTATAAACCTCATCGTTAAGCACATTTTCCATATTATCATTGAGCTCATCGAAGGAGTCCCTATTTTGTAAGTCCTCAGCGTCATCATGGATTTCTTCATTTATATCACTTTCGTATTTTTCATCCATGTTAATGAAATCATTGCCATCACTACTTATATATGAGTCCTGTAAATTCTTATTTTGTTACAATTCTATTGTAGATTGCATCAGTTGTTTTTGTACAAAAACACATATTATTAAATATGAATTTTTCTTTTATTTTATAAATTTTAAAGTGTTTATAATGCTATATTTACGACAGATTTTCTATCTAACTGCGTGATACGAGGGTGATAAGTCCGTGCAAAGTCTAAAATGTGGCACCATCAATATGTATTGAGATTGTTTTTAGTATCTGGCAACTCTCTGTCTTGGAGGATTACACACCGAATTTCAATGATGTAGATTTATTATTCTGTGTTTGTCGTTCATTTGAATCGATCAAATACCGTAATTTGCGAAAAATAAATCTGAAAGAATTTCATGTAGTGTGATCGCAAGAGTATTCGATTTACGTTACAAAATTCAAATTTGCAAATTAGAGAGGATGCGAAAGGACTTCACAGTGTAAATCGAACAATTTTGCAATTATACACTATACGGAATTCTTTCAGATACAATTTTCACAAATCACGGTACTTAATCGATTCAAAAGAATGCTAAACACAAAGTAATAGAGATCTCACTTAAATTTAATCTGTAATCCTCTAAGAGCTAGATATTAAATTATCTCAATACGTACCGGTGGTGCCATATTTTAGACTTTGCACGCACTTATCGAAACCACGTACATGTTATCATACATCAGTGAAATATGAATATGAAATCAATTTCAAAAATTCTGCGGCAAATAGATAGTATATTGTAATATATGATCTTCTATTAGTATTATCAGGATTGCCACAGCAAATAAATTTTGAAATTCGCTGACTTTTCCAGGTTTTCCACATAAGAATGAAGAATTTTCTATGATCAAAATATATAAATTAAAAAATTTAGAAGCAGGGATTGCAGAAAAGCTATTATTAGAAACGACGCAAATTTAGAAGCTTAGCATAATAAATCTTAAATGCAAATTTAGACTAACAAAAAATAAATGAGTACTAGAAAAAAGAATTCAGTTATGACAAAAAAAAGGCTGTCATGGAGCAACACCACTACGCGTAGCCAATTCGCTCTCTATTTTATTCAGTACCCAGGTAAGGTTTGCCGACTCTTACCCGATG
>NW_017295678.1:105546-108939 GCF_001594075.2 Trachymyrmex cornetzi | reverse complement strand
CAGTCGGAAGTTGGCAGCCGATATTGGCCCGATGTTGGCCCAGTTTTAAAATCGTATATGGGTAGGTATATTAAATAAAATATAAAATTTAGTAATTTTTTATTATTGGGTATGGGAATAAGTTTCCGCCCTTTTTGAAAAGAAAAAGATGTGTTTATTTAAACAAATGTATATAAGTGAATTTATTCAAAGTATTCTCCTTCGGAAGCGACAACTTTCTCCCACTTTTTCGGTAATAAACGGATTCCTCGAATGAAAAAATCTGGTTCTTTTGAAGCGATCCATTCATCAAGCCATTTTTTGATATCTTCATAAGAATTGAATCGTTCCCCAGAAAGGGCCGACTGCATGGAGCGGAACAAATGGAAATCTGAAGGAGCAATGTCCGGTGAATGCGGCGGGTGGGACAGAATTTCCCACTTTACTCCTTCCAAGTATTTCTTGACCGGTTTTGCAACGTGTGGCCTAGCGTCGTCATGTAACAGAATCAGCTTGTTGTGCCTATTGTCCCATTCCGGTCGTTTTTCTTTCAAAACTTGGTTTAAACGTATCAGTTGTAATCGATAACGATCGCCAGTGATGGTTTCGGACGGTTTGAGCAGCTCATAATATATAACACCTCTCTGATCCCACCAGATGCACAACATAATCTTCGAAGCATGGATATTTCGTTTTGGCGTTGATGGACCTAGTTTACCTGGCATCACCCAAGCTTTCAAGCGTTTAGGGTTATCGTAGTAGATCATTTTTCATCGCCAGTTACGATACGATATAGAAAACCCTTCCTTTGTTGTTGACGAAGCATCTCGCAGATGACCAAACGTCTTTCCATGTCTCTCTCTTTCAATTTGTATGGCAATTTCCTTCTTTTTGCACCATTCCCATTGCCTGTAGACGTTTTCCAACAGTGGATCTATCAATATTTAACTCTTTTGACAACCTATCGAGCGATAAACGTGAATCTTCTTCGAGTAATGCTTGCAATTCTGCATCTTTAGATTTTTTCAGTGCACCTTCGCGTTCTTTGTCACGCATGTCAAAATCACCACTGTTGAATCGCCGAAATCATTCTTTACAGCTGGTTTTCGATGGAGCATGCTCACCGTAAACATCTACGAGCAAACGATGCGATTCTGCAGCACTTTTCTTTAAAATAAAATAATGGAGTAAAACTTCCCGCAAATGTTGCTTTTTTGGAATAAATTCCGACATCTTCAACGCAAAAAAAGTTACTCTTTTTTACGCTTCGAACGAATGCCAACTATTGGGCTCAAAAGTTTTAACACAAACCTTTCAAACACATGTGTTGCCGTTCTATCAAACACACAAGCAATACTACTAACCACATCTTTCTACAATGGGCGGAAACTTATTCCCTTACCCAATAAAATCATTATAACTATTTTAATTTAATTTTACAGTTAAAAACAGTAAAATATACATTTAATAAAATATGTATCTAAAGTGCATGAACTTTGACTATAAATATCACATAATATTATAATATTTAAAAAATTATAATAATCGTTTGGAATAAGAGCATTTTAAGGAAATTGTGAGCAAAGTTCAAAATTGTAAACTTTTTTATATTTTCCCCTGACTTTTCCAGGTTTTCCGTAAATAATTAAAATTTATCTGATTTTTTCCGGTTTTTGCAGGTCTGTGGCAATCATGTATTATTGATCTAAAACAAATCTTCGTACAAAATGTAGTCAATTTTGTATTACCTTTGTAATTATTCCTACGATTTTTTTTTGTTTGTTATATATGTACAATTCCAAATATTTACCGATTCTTTTGGATCATCTTCATTTCGTTGAAAATCATCATCCTCGGCTCCATTATTTTCATCAAAACTGTTTTTTTCTGCAAGTTCGTTAAAGTGTTCAGGTATTGAGTCAATAACCTCATCTGTTTCCACATTACTATCTTCATTTCTTTCCTGTTCAACCGCGGATCGAAATGGTAAATATTAACTTATTGCTCCATATGCACCAGTTTAGAAAGTGTAGGAATAAAAAATAAATATATTTTTTTGAAGTGAATATAATTTTGTGACTGATCCACCTTATGAATTAGTAAATATATACTACTGTGTCCAAAAAGTAAGACCAATTTCAATTTTTTTCTTAAATATTTATTTATTATTTCAAATCTATTTCGTCGCCTTCAAAGTAATCTCCCTCAGACACAATACACTTATGCCAACATTTTTTCTAATCCTCGAAACAATTGTTAAAGTCGAATTCCGGAATGGCCTTCAAAGTTTTCTTCGATTCAGCTTGTATCTCTTCAATCGAGTCAAAACGGTGTCCCCGGAGCGGTCTTTTGAGTTTAGGGAATAGCCAGAAGTCACACGGTGTTAAATCAGGTGAATATGGTGGTTGTGGTGTAGCCGAATCACAGTATTCTGCATGCTATTCCGTCCATTATAGTTGTTCTCTGTACGGTCGCCATTCCTTTTCACCTCCCAAGGAGAAGGTTATTCCGCCATCACTTATGTATAGCCTATTATACAAGGATGGGTACTCGGCAGTGATAATACGTGAGTTTCAAATATAACAGTATAAACATATATTTAAATTTTCATATACATGGTGTAAATGCACACATTGGAGTAAGTCTCTCACTTTTACAAGCCACTGAGTGTAATACTATGTGCTCCGCGTGAGCATCGCTCCACGCGAGTGGGTGGTTCAGAACGCTCTGAGATTTACAGTTCTACTCTTGCTAATTCTGTTAGACTATCTCTCTGCTTCTCGCTGCGCCCGCGCTTATATAGACCGCGCTCTCCCCTCTCTGGTCCTCGATCATGGCGCTCCGCTCGTATTCTGCGCTTCCGCGTTCGCTTTGCTCGCTACCGCATACATGTGTATATATATATATATATATACAGGGTGTCCCATTTTAAATAACGGATAGGAATATCTCGGATGGTAAGCATTTTGGAGGAAATTTGTTTATACAAAAGTTGTAGGGTACAGACAAGGCTAACTTATGGTGACCTTGACCTTGACCTTGACGATGACCTTCAAGGTCATTTTAATATCAAGTCAATTTTTTCAAATTGAACCCCTTATTTTTTAACCCGGAAATGGAAAGAGCGGAAGATTTTACGTCCGAATATGACCTTGACCTTGACCTTCACCGCTACCTTCAAGGTCATTTTAATATCAAGTCGATTTTTTTAATGGAACCACTCATTTTTTACCACGGAAATGGAAACAGAGGAAGATTTCACGTCCGCATGTGACCTTGACATTGACCTTGACCTCGACATTCAAGATCATTTTAATGTCAAGTCGATTTTTTTTTAACGGAACCCCTTATTTTTTACCCCGGAAGTGGAAAGCGCGGAAGATTTTACGTACAAATTTTAAACGATTTCGGTAA
>NW_017295678.1:103481-105073 GCF_001594075.2 Trachymyrmex cornetzi | reverse complement strand
TTTCATAAAATTCTTTATCAAATATTTTTAAACCATTACACAATAAATTCCGTAGCTACATTAATTTATTTCTTTCTGTTGGTATTGTTGCTTATAATATGCTTGAAAAATAATTTTTTGTAATAAAGTAAACGATAAAGTTCATTTAGTTAAATAATCTTTAAACCTGCCTCTGCATTAATTGTTCAAGTACTTGACACACCCTTTTTTAGTTTTCTATTAAGATAAGTTAAACAATAAAAAGTACTTATCTAAAAATTAATCTTTATCTTACATAATGCCAAATTATACCCCGAATGAAATAGTAGATATTATCCTCGTACTTGGAGAATGCTGAGGTAATTACGTACAAACTGCAGAATTATATCGTAATCGCTTCCCCAATGTAAGGCATCCGAATGATCGTACCATTGCGAGACTTGTAGAACGTCAACGCCAAAGACCAGTTTGTCCGCGACAAAGACGACGAAATAATATACCAGAGAGAGATGATCCACAAGTGCTTGCAGTGTTAGGTATGATAGCAAACAATCCTCATATTAGTACACGAGAAATTGGAAGACAATTAGGTTTTCCAAAATCCACGGTGCACCGAATATTGAAAGTTCATAGATTGCATCCTTACCATATAACTTTGACACAACAATTGCAAGCCGGAGACTTCGAAAGAAGGCGTCTGTTTTGTAGATGGGCACAAACAATGATACAACAAGATCCGGAATTTTTTCATTACGTCTTATTTAGTGATGAAGCCACTTTTCATAATACTGGTCAACTTAACAGGCACAATTGCCATTATTGGTCTGTAGAAAATCCTCATTGGCATCGTGAAGTGAATCATCAGCAACGTTGGAGTTTGATCGTATGGTGCGGTATTGTCAATGGAAACTTGATTGGACCTTGTTTCTTCGACGAAAATGTAAATGTCACAACTATTTACAATTTTTAATAAATGATTTACCAAAATTGCTCGAAAATGTTGATCTACACACGAGAGTCCGCATGTGGTTTCAGCAAGATGGTGCACCTACTCATTATGCCAGAATAGTTCGTGACTATTTAAATATCAGATTCACGAATCAATGGATAGGACGTGGTGGATTTGTAGAGTGGAGTCCGAGGTCTCCGGATTTGTCTAATTTGGACTTCTTTTTGTGGGGCTATCTGAAAAATATTGTCTACGCTGAAGCACCCACCACAAGACAAAATATGATGGAACGCATAACAAACGCATGTCGCAACATTCCAAGAAATGTTCTTCTTGCAACCATTAGAAGTTTTCAAAATCGCATTCAGTTATGCCTTGATAATAACGGTCAATTATTTGAACATTTAGTTAGATAAATTTGCTTATGGAGTGGACTTTAACATGAGGTCAGACATTAAATCTTGAGGTTGATAACTAGATGATACTCGACCTTGCCTTAACTGGCTGGGTGACTCCTCTATCTTGCCTTAACTGGCTGGGTGACTCCTCTATCTTGCCTTAACTGGCTGGGTGACTCCTTTATCTTGCCTTAATTGGCTGGGTGATTCCTCTATCTTGTCTTAACTGGCTGGGTGACTCCTCTATCTTGCCTTAACTGGCTGGG
>NW_017295678.1:89658-96574 GCF_001594075.2 Trachymyrmex cornetzi | reverse complement strand
TAGTAGCGTTCCGCTGCGCTATCCTCAACAGGATTCAAAGAATCTAAAAATTTCGGCCCTTATCCTACTACGCTGCGCCTGCGCGTACCGTCATTACGCTACTACACCGCGCCTGCGCGGGTCGCCATCTTTCATTGTTTTCCTGTTGTGTAACCCTCAACAGCCGTGTTCGACAATATTACAGATTCATCGTATTTTTAACTTCTGCGATGGGAAAATCAACGCATAAATCGAGAAAAAGGAGATGGTCGCCTTCCAGAGATCGTCTCGCGAATCTCGAGACGAAGGTAGCACGTCTTTTCGAGATGCTGTCACATAAGGAGGTTAGAAGTTCTCGTACACTCTCTCCATCGGTACGAACGTCCGGGATGAAGGCCCACCGGGCCGATCGGAGATCTAGTATCGAAACGAACATCCAATGCAGTAATCCTTTGGCAGTGCCTGCGAGACAGGAAAGACCAAGGAATCCACTGACTACAGGTGTGTACGTAATAAGCCTGTATCTATAGAATACAGCATACGACACAGCCTTTTCCGACGAATCGGAATATCCCTTCTTCTGTGCAGATTTGGTAAATAGCGAGGGTGAATTCTCCCCTATCGCATCCGCCAATCAAAGAGGTCACGGTGGCGGATTCCCCCGTGTCTATCTCACAGAATGAAGGTTCAGTGGATGTCCTATCTAGCGGATTATTTGGCATTGAATCGGAGGAGACAGACGAACACTCTTGGAACGATCGTGTTATCGCTAAGTGGCGTGAGCTTTCGAGCAAGGGAGACGAATACAACGCAGGAGATCAGGACCAGGTAGGCATCGTCTTATGCGCCCTCGGGGAAGCTATCTCCGATTTTCTCAAGCCACAGGTTCAGTATTCACTAGACTCTGAAGCCCGATCGGCAATAGCGAAAGTCAATGAAGGGGCAAAGATTTTAGCAGATCTTTTTTACCGCTTGTCATTGTCGAGAAGAGCGCAAATTAAACCTGTCTTTAATCCTCTGGCCAAGACAACAGTAGACGCTATCCCGGCGGATAGTTTGCTATTTGGCACCTCGTTTGGCGAGGAAATCAAGAAGGCGTCAGCCATGGAGAAATCATCAAAGGATATCGTTAAGACGCCTTTGGTAGTATCCAAGAAGGTGTTGCAGCCAATTAAACAACCAACTCAGGTAGTTCCCCCCATGGTGGGAAACGCCCGCGCCCCTGCACCAAGAACAGGACCAGCGAGGAGGGCAGAGGCGCCGAGCAGCAAACGCGGATCATCTCACCGCTCCAGGGCACCTATCATGGAGATTTCGCGATTCCGATCGGAATTGCGAGATTCCGACTGGCGAGTTTCCGACCGCGATTCCGTTCATACGACTTTGCTATCATGGATCCCAAGCGGAATCGGCTTTCCGACCATTTCTGTCGATTCGAAATGAACATAAACGAAACGAGAGGAACGGGCGAAATGGACTTTTGCGACCAATAACAATGCAAGTCTAGAAGAAAAATAACTAAATTCAAAATGTCGGATACACCGTGAAAAGCATAGTAAGTAACAGTGAGCAGTAAGAAATATGTAAGAATTTCTTAATAATTTTTAAATATTTGTTAAATTATTGTCCGAAATGGAAAAATGCAAAATAAAGTAAATAACATACATGAAAGTGTATGTTATTTACTTTATTTTGCATTTTAATAACTAATCAAGTCAGTCTTATGATTGTTCTTTGAGCATTATTTTGTATTTAATAGGTTATAGGTTAAAGTCCGAAAAGTAATCGACGTGTAATCATATATCTAAAATAAATTATTTAAATACATATAGATATATTATTCCAACATCCAATCTCGATCATAAGTGGTATTTTTCTCTTACAGCTAGTTGATTTTTTCTTATCTATTGTTTATACATATTTAATATTTTTGTGTAGATATAGATATTGTGTAGATACAAGCAGCAGCAGCAGCAGCAACCCTCAACAGCACCTCCAAAAACTTCTATCCAACTTAACCTCGCCTTATTTTATTTTTACTAAATTTGTTAAAGTACCACGCGGAGTGGTAGAAAATTACATTTTGCTTCCAATCGGAGGTCTTCACCGACAACAAAATTTTTACAAAAAAAAGATTTTGACAATACTACTTGATTCGTCATATTGTGTTTACAAAGATCGAGAAGCAGGAATGGAATCCTACGTCTAGTAAAGTAAGTATCATCGCGATTTATTAAGTTCTTTTCGAAACTCTTACAAAATTTGGTATTTCTCGTAATTTACTTATTTCCAATCTTATTATTGTAATACAACCATTTTACAAACTAGAGTAACGAAGAAGCCTTAATCTGTCTGTACTGATTAAGGCCCACCTTCACAATATATGATTACCTACAGATTAAAGATTATCAAGAAATTCATGAATAAATTTCTTGGTAAATCTTTATACTCGACAAATTATTTTAGAATAATTTCATATTTAAAATATTCTGATCGTGCAGCATTTGCTATTGCTATATTAGAAATAGTACATATAATACTACATATAATGCATATAATTGCATATATATATTATGTAATATATATTATATATACTATTTGTAATATATATGTATCTGCATATATGTATATTATATATAATATAGTAATAGCAATACTCTTTACTTATTAATATTATTAATTATGCCATATATAAACAAATTATCATTTTCTTAATCATAGCAAAGGAAAAAAACTTCTTTGGAACAACGTGAAATACTGATACAATTTATGGAAGAACATCCTGATTTAGCCCAAAATAGGATACAAGGTCTTGAGGCACGAAAACAAGCAGCGCATTTGTGGAAGCAGCTAGCAAATGAATTGAATAGTTGTGGCCATGGAGCTACAAAGTCAACAGAGAAATGGATGAAGGTATACTTCAATAGAATCATGTATTGCTCCCCTTAGGGTTTCAATTTCTTTTGTAAAAAATATTTAGACATTTGTTTTCCATTTATGTACTTTGTAGTCATGGAGAGACTGGCGTTTGGATGTAAAATCTAAAGCATCCAAATTAAGAAATTATCAGAAAGGAACAGGAGGAGGAGGTCCATCACCAGCATCTTTACAAGAAACAGAAAAGAGATTAATTGCTTTGATGGGGGTAGAATCAGTAATTGGGCACTTAAGCGTAACAGATCCTGCAGAGGTTTGTAGTACATTAAATTTTGCTTTTAATAACTTAATAATTTTTTACATTTTACTATTAATGACACAAAAGTAACTATCCAATTGGCTACATCATGAATTGACTAATTTAATATAAAATATTATCATTGATAGTAGCGTTAAAGTGAATAGGAGCATGTGACGCAAACAATCTTGAATAGATATGTTATCAGGATGTAGGCTGATGGGACCGTTCCCTACATTTTACATTTTTATATACTTATTACTGTCTTACTACTCTTAATTTTATTCTTTTATTATTACCTATTTTTTCTTCTTTCATTATTGGATTTAGCCTGAAAACTGGGCTGAGCAAACTGTAATGTCAATTACACCATCCACAATTGTATCTCATAATTCAGATATTCCACAACAACATACTTCACAGACAATTACATTTTCATTACTTGACACACACTCATCTACTCTACTTCCTCAACAAGAGAACAGACAATATCCACAGATAAGATCTATAAAAAACCACAGCCACCGATAACATTTACAAACAGACAACATCCACAAACAATATCCACAGATAACAGACAATATTACAGACAACATACAATACAGACAACATACTCCAACATATTCCACAAACAACATCTACAGCTTTATCACCTTACACATACTCACCTACTCATCTCTCTCAACAAGAAAACACTATTTCACAACATACTCCACAAACAATATTCACACACTCATCCCCTCAAGCAACATTGATGCATTCACCTCCATCCTGCGAACCAATATCCGAACAATCCCAAAGAAAGCGCCCAAAAAAACAAAAGACTTCAGATATTCGTGGTAAGATAGTCAAAGTAAAGTGTAGTTAATGGCTGTTCTACAATGTGATTTTTGTTTCCCGTTTCTTGTTGTTTGTCTCTTGCCTTCTTGATCAAAAAGGCAAGACAAACAGAAACAAACAGTAAGAAACAGGAATCAAAAAGCACATTGAAAGTGAAAAATATGTTTATAACTTTTTCAAATATAATTATAAGTAAAATTTAATTTTTATACATATGCTTTTACAATTATGGTTTTTTCAGATATCGATATACAAATATTACATGAAATGCAGACTCAAACAGAAATACTTAAAAAATTGACAGATGCTGTTATAGATATTGCAGCTACTTTTAAACATTATATGAATGTAGAGGTGGTATGTATGATAATAATTAATATTATAATAAATTGTATATAATTTTTGAAATACAATCTTATTTACAGGTATCGTATGCAAATGAAAATGACGAAGAAGACGGGAATTAGAACAATAATGCCTTTGTTGCTATGTTAATTGCTGCATTTTTAAAAATTAGAAACAGAAAATAGAATTCTACTGAAACAGACTCGAGCTATATTTCTTTATAATGGAATCTCTTCCTCAATTTTTGTTCTTTTTTATCTATAATCCCACTACACAATTGGTTTTGCACCCGATGATATATTAAGTAAAAATAATCTTGCATTTTTCATTCGTTTTCTTACTCTGTAACGTTGTATGGACATACGGTGAGAAAAACAGAATTTTAATTTAAAAAGGGAGGTTCCAGAATAGTGGCGGCAAATATAAATATATAATAAAGCTTTACTAATTTGTTGACAACAATGAACTGTATTATTTTTCTACAGACAATTTATAGGGCAGATGTGATATTTCAATTAATTAGATAAAAAGATTATTAAAAAGATTACATTTCATCAATTTTCAATAAGCGAAAATTTGTCGCGTTGCATTTCAAACTGTGAAAGGAAAAAAAAGTATTGCGCTGTTTTTTTTACGTACGTAAAATTACTAAAATTACACATACGTGTACGAGAATGTGTCATATGTATACGAATGTAAGTGAACACTTTGGAGTGAACATATATGCTATTAGGTAATGTATACTCTGCATAATTGGGGTACATATTTACAATAAATAGCACTTTCGTGTGTACATGTATGTAGATTATTTGATTTATCCTTTTGGTTTCCAACGAACGAGCTTCTTACTAAATTAAATTAAATTGAGATATTTGAGTGAGATTAGATGATAGATATCTCCAAGCTGCGTACATTTGGAAATTAGTTTGTACTAGTTATCCTTTCTTTTCATTCGTCAGTCTTGAATATTACGAATACTGCACATACTTATCTATTGATATACAATGTTGTCAAAATTTTGTAAACTTATTTTTTACTCGGTCGTTGACTTGATTTGAAATTGTTATATTTTGAGATATGTGTCTTCGTGTTTTGGCATTGATTTAAATCGATATATCAACATGTGTGCGTTACATATAACGTAGTAATTAATATTGTTGAGTAATTAATTAAAAATAACGGAATTTATATGCGTATGTGTAGATCCAGAGAGCATAATGGCTAGATTCGTTATATTTTGTAAATATTGATGTTTGCAAAAGATTCTTTATAGACTAACTACTAATCAAAGTTTGTTATAAAGAAAAATCCAATTTTTTGGGCTTTTTCTCAAGATTTTATTTTTTGTAAGCGTAATTTTTTTTTTAATAAAAAAACAGAAAGAAATACCTTCATAAATAAATGTCATTTTTATTAATTATTTGCCAATCAAGTTGCAAGATGATTGCGCATTCTTTGCCCTTCATTAAATATTGCTCGGCCTTCCGGTACTGGCTGTATTTCTCCATTATCCATGTCTTGTTCCATAGCCATAATTGCCTCTTCAGGTTCTGGAGGAAGAGGTATATTTGCACGTATGCACATATTGTGCAGTACTGCACAGGCATTTATTATTTGACCTGCTTTTTCTGGAGCATATTCTAGAGTATGATATCTAAGGAGACATCGAAACCGTTTTTTCAAAACGCCAATGCAACGTTCTACACCATTTCTCACGGTACTGTGTCTTTGATTAAAATGTTCCTCTTGTGTACCTGGCTGCACTTCAGGAAATGGAGTTAACAGCCACGGTTCTAACGGATATTCAGAATCTCCTTAAAAAGTAAAAAAAAGTTTACATTATGTTCAGTAATCTCGTTTTATATTTTACTAATTCAATAAACATTTCAATAACTTAAATTAATAATTACCAAATAGCCAACAATGATTATTATGTGCATGTTGCATCTGTAGAAGATGCCTAACGTATGAATTTCTCCATACAAAGGAATCATGGGTAGACCCTGGATATCTTGCTAATATATTTAGAATATACAAATCCGTATCACATATCTAATAAAATGTAATATAAAAATATACATTATTGACGTTTATTAATTTTTCTGCAATCTGAATCGTTTGTCATTTTTTATCATTAACATTTTTTCTGTTGAAATTAAAATATACTTTATATTTGAATATATTTTACTTATTAATATTAAAAATTGTTTATATTACAAAGTCAAATTACTTACAATTTGCACATGTTGTGCATGATATCCTTTTCTATTAACATACAGTCCTTCATGGTTAACAGGTACTCTTATAGAAACGTTAGTTCCATCTACAAAACCAATTAAGCCTGGAATTCTAGTGATATGATAATTTCTGAAACAGTTTTTTTCTTTTTATTTGCCGATCTCTTATGTAAACACAGAGGATGATGCAGGAATTAGAGATTATAATTTGACCAGTCAAATAATTTTAATTTTAATTTGTTCGTTGATTGATTTGATTGTGAATTGAGTTGATTGATTGAATTGTAATCTTTAATCGCTATCATCAATCTCGAATGCGTAGTATGACATGGGCTTGATG
>NW_017295678.1:83996-87867 GCF_001594075.2 Trachymyrmex cornetzi | reverse complement strand
CATCCCATGGTGAAAAACTAGGGGTTCCATTTAAAAAAACCATCGTGACCCCTGAATGACCTTCAAAATGACCTTCCAAGGATTTTTCAAGGTCAGTATCATACTTCCCCCGTGTAACCCTAAACTTTTCATACGAAACATTTTTCTCTATCCCTACTAGTTTTCGAGATATTTGACTGGATCACTTCAGATGGTCCACCCTGTATATATACACACACATGTATTATAATTCTAATATACATAAAGTTACACGATTCATTATTCTTCGTATACATATACCTTTGGACAACTTGTTGTATCTCTTGTGGTGTCGTTGGAAAATGTATCCATTGCCTTAAAAGGTGATTATTAATGGTACACGTAACTTCTTGTAAAAACGTACTAACTGTAGATTGGGCTATGCTCAACCTACAGTCTACACCAACAGCCTTTTGATAGCTACCCTGAGCATAGAAATTCAGGGCACACAGTACCTAATTCAATAAATAAAAATTATATATAATACAATAATCTCTTATTAAAAGATACAAAGTTTAATTTAATAAGTTTACTTTAATAAAAGATATAAAATTTAACTTTAACATGAAATAAAATATGTTTATTTTGTTAAATAACGTGGTATACTGTACAATCGGTCACAGAAAGGTTGCAAAACTTTTTGCTCAATGTTTTAGAGTTTTAGAACTCTAAAGGCCATGGCACAATAAACTGAAAGCAATAAGATGTAAGTAGTAAGAAAATCAATATTGTGGATTTGCTATTTGTGTGCCATAGTTATAAGCACTAAAATTAGAAAACATCGAGCAAAAAGTTTTGTAATTTTTCTATGATCAACCATACATATTGTATCTGGAGACACGATAGCGTTTCGGCACTATTTTCTTTACCTTCAACTCATTTGGAACTGCTAGAGGACTTCTTCGCAGAGGAAGATATGGTTCCAACGTATCTATAAGTGCTCTTGTCATATTCCTGGTTAACCGATATAAACTGACAAATTGATTTTCAGGCAGAGCAAATGGATCGAGCATATCTCGTAACCTTCTTCTCATTATTTTATTCGCATTTACCTCTGCGAGATGTTGCCTCTCTCTTTCACGGCGTATTACTGCTAACTATAATATCAAAAAGAAAAAGATGTAATATTAACAAAATAATTAATATTAATATTATAATATTACTATTAATTTTCTTGTAAGATATTTTCAATACTTACCATTATCACAATTTATTATAAGTTTTTCTAGAATTCCTAATACATACAACCGTTTCAGTCAAGCGATCTCTCGAGACCACTCTTAACCTCCAAGGGTTTAAATTAAGTATCCCCACTTTATCCTTGTCGTTCTCACGTTTGATTCCGATCGGAATCGACATTTCGCCAGCTCGCGAGGTTCCAGAAACTTTCCGACCGTTTCGGAAACAATCCGACTGTCCATGATAACCCATCTAGTAACATCTAGTGATAAACGGAATAATTCCGATCGGAATCCATTCCGACTTTTTCCATGATAGGTACCCAGCATGACACGTTGTCCGACCCCGCGACGCCGTAATGATTTAGAGTATTTAGACGATCCGCAGAGGGAAATGATATTCGTGTGTTCGGCTACACATAAAACGAAGAGTGTGTTCTTCTTTTTAACGCAGAGGAGATTGGAAGTTTATCTTAAACCCTAGGCGTCTTAATAAATATATTGTGGCTCCGCATTTTAAGATGGAAGATTGAAGAACAGTTATCGATCTTCTGTCGCCTGATGACCTACTTGCCACCATTGACTTAGAGGACGCATATTTTCGGCTTCCTATTAAACAGGAGAACAGAAAATTTCTTCGGTTTCGCTTCCGATCGCAACTTTTTCAGTTCAGAGTTCTATCATTTGGCCTTGCGTCGGCTCCCTATATTTTCTAAAAAATTTTGAGGCCAATTCTTCATACTCTTAGAGAGAAAAGCTTCTTTTCAGTAGCTTATTTAAATGATTTTTTACTGATTGGTTCCTCGACCATTGTCGGGAGAAAGTTGGGAATACGGTGGAGCTCTTAACCTCTTTAGACTTCGTCATTAATTGACGTAAAAGCAACCTTATCCCAGCAAAATCTGCCCGGTTTTTAGGTTTCGTTTTTAACACGGAAGATTTTTCAATCGCAATTCCACAGGATAAGAGAACCAAGTGCCTCCAGAAGACCCTGTGGATATTAAACATAAAATCATGTAAGATTCGAACGTTTGCAAGCCTTATTGCTCGCTAATCGCGGTCTACCCAGCTGTGCAGTATGGGATATTACACTCTAAAGTCTTGGAAAGAGAAAAGTTTCTGGCTCTCTCAGCAGCAGAAGAGAATTTCGAGGCCCGAATGGTTCTATCTAGGTCAATTAGAGAGGATCTTCTCTGGTGGAAAAACATCTTCAGGGACTCCTCCCAGCGCAATAAAATTAGCCCAGCTGTTTTTAATCTAGAAATTTTTTCAAATGCGTCATTGTCGGGATGGGGAGCGGTGTGCGGAGAGTCGCGAACCCATGGGTTTTGGTCGTCGACGGAGAGGCTAAGGCATATCAATTACCTGAGCTCTTGGCAGTTTTTCACGCCTTGAGATGCTTCGCTCCCCATTTAACAGGCTGCAACAGCCTGTTAAAGAGTAGATAACGCGACGGCTTTATCTTATGTCAGCCGCATGAGCTCGGTAAAATTTCCAGTCTTATCGAGCTTCGCTCGAGAAATTGGAATTGGTGCACGGAGCGAGATTTATTTGTCTACGCCTCGTATATCCCTTCCGCTCTGAATATCGAAGCGGATGCGCAATCTCGCATTGTTTCTAAAGAAACAGAATGGTCTTTGAAGCAGGGCGAAAGATCATCACTGACAAAGCAGAGGGATTTTTAGTTGTCCCCTGGTGGCCAGCCCAACCATGGTTTCCGCTGTTTAACCGCCTCGCGATTACTCAGCCGATCCAATTCGATCCAGAAATTAACATATTATCATCTTTCAAAGATACTCACCCAGCATGGAACAAGATTTCCCTGGTGGCCGCCAGGTTATCCGCCAGGCATTTCTAGCCAAAGGAACTCCACCTCCGGCTCTGAACGCGACATTAGCAGCCCTCTCAGACGCTACGATCGCTCAGTATAACAAGTCACTTAGATTAGTCACCGCCGGTGACTTTAGTGCTAGAATTCTTAGCTTCTACATTAGCAAGCATTAACGCATACTCTTCCTTGAATACGTATCGGGCGGCAATCTCTCTCTAATATCATCAAACGAGATTAGCTCCCAGGCCCTAGTAAAAAGATTCTTCAGGGAAGTCGTAACGTTAAAGCCTCAGAATTCAGGTTACGAGTTCATCTGGGATCCGTCACCGGCCATCACCCACTTGGCTACGAGATATCCTCATGAGAGCCGTTTACTGGAATTAATATCCAGAAAACTGGTGACTTTCCTGGCGTTCACAACGGCGCAAGGATCGCAAACTTTAGCGGCGATACACCTCTCCAACTTCGTTTTTGCCGATTCTCTAGTTATTAAAATCTCAGTTAAGCTTAAAACCTCCAGGATTGGAAAACCGCAGCCACTCCTAGTATTCAAACCATTCGTGGATCAACCAAGCCTTTGTGTTTACTCACTAACAAGGCTCTATTTGAAGTTCACTAATGATCTACGCTCCAAAGATGCCAACTCATTGTTTATCGCTTTCCGGCCTCCGTATAACTCTATATCGGCACAGACATTAGACCACTGGATTAAGACGGAACTAGGAGCAGCCGGAGGTGATACTTATATTTTTTCGGCCCATTCTACACGGCATGCCTCAACCTCGTTTGCTACCAGCAGAGGTATTAATATAGAAGAAATCCGGTGTACAGCAGGATGGAGTAA
>NW_017295678.1:82593-82926 GCF_001594075.2 Trachymyrmex cornetzi | reverse complement strand
ACCGAAAGGTACCTCTGTACATAGTGTACATAAAGAGTTTGAATAAAGATCACAATATATTTTAATTTGTGGATACACCATTTATTCAGCGGTACCCGTCCACAAAAATGTATAAATAATCGTAAATATATATACTTATATATAAAACGTCCATACATACATATGCTCGTACATCCTTTTTTTTCTAAAATTACATTTTAGTGCAGTAAAAATAACAATAATGAAGACATTAAATAAATTAAAATGATAATTTTCCCATTATTTCTCCATTATTTTCCCATTATTTGTTTTAAAAAAGAAATCTGGAGAAATGTAAAAAAATTGCTGATAATT
>NW_017295678.1:71187-82231 GCF_001594075.2 Trachymyrmex cornetzi | reverse complement strand
TTACTTTTTCCCGCCTAAAATGGCTAACGTAACCCTCGCGCATTGACATCGCATGAACTGCCTCATCTCGGGAGCTGAGGCAGCCCATGCGCTGTCTTACGCTGCGAGTCGTATAGGCACCTTGCCGTCTCATGCGCGCATGAATGGAGCATGGAATGAAACGGAACGCCTTCCATGCTCTCCATGCGCATCATGCGTGAAACGGAACGCACCCTAAATCTTCAGAAGTTTTTCGCCCGTTTTTACAATCGGCTGATAATCAGCAACCAGTCCTTCCAGTTGGCAATTCTCAATACTCAGGAGGTCTGTAATAGGATTCAGGTCCAGGTGTGAGTAAGTCAAAACATCTGTAATATTATTCTGGGAGAGAACAAATAAGGTATCATTCTCCCCTATCTACAAACCTGTACTTTAAATATCTACAATTATATCCATCCGGACGAGACAAGCATAATTGATTAATTGAACGAACTTACCGTGAAGTTCGATTCCAATTATGCGGTCTCGTCCGGATGGACAAACCCACCCACAACCACCCTTATTCAGATTTGTAGACTTTGAAAAATGAAAGATGGCGGCCCGCGCAGCGCGGTGTAGTAGCGTAATGGCGGCACGCGCAGGCGCAGCGTAGTAGGATAGGGCCGAAATTTTTAGATTCTTTGAATCCTGTTAAGGATAGCGCAGCGGAACGCTACTACAATTATATCCATCCGGACGAGACCGCATAATTGGAATCGAACTTCACGGTAAGTTCGTTCCATTAATCAAATATACGTAAATTCTTTCAAAATTTTAACTTTTGGACAAATAGAAAGAATCCACTTCAAACAAAAAAAAGTTTATTGAAAGAAAGTACCTATGTTTAAAAAATATGGGGAAAATTTGTTGAAAATAGTTAACTGTGTGTAAGAAACCTTGTTAATTATTTTATGAATTTTTCAAGAATATTGATTGTTTATAACAGTTACAAAATTATTTTCTTCGGGTAAAATCTGTGGTAATTTCAATTTTTCATTCTTCACTTTTTCTCTATAAATTCAATTTCTTTAACAATGCTGAAAAGATGAAAAAAACTACATCTTTTTTTATTTATTGATAATTAATCAGTAATAATGTTTTATATTGTAGATATTTTATCTTTTTCTTTTGCGACACTAAGCGAACAAAAAATACTCAAGTGAAATAAATCAAATTATATATATTATATTCTTATTTTTAGGTTGGACCGTAATGCATGATGCAATGTCCAATATCGAAAAATTTGATATTGCAATGCCAAGTAAAGAAGACAGGAGATTTTTAATACAAAAACATAAACCGAATAATGAAGAAAATGAGGATTTTATCTAAAAAAGATTCAAACAAGGTACACAATTTCTTTGCAAAGAAATATAGTAGTACGGTTCATTCGGCGCTACAAATGTTTCAAAACATTTGATTAACCAATCGGAAGAAAGAATTTCACTAACTAACCAATCAAAAAATGGTTCGAAGCATTTATAAAGTATCAAATGAACCACAGCTATAAACATACTATAGATAGATGTAATTACATGTAAATGCTGAATACAACAAACATTTTAAATATTAAATGTGTCAGTAACTGAGCATTACATTATAACACACAAATGAGTAATTATAACACAGAAATGAGTAAAGAACCCAGGCAGCAAGCTACGTCATTTTGACGTCAAATGACGTCTTTTTGACGTCAAATGACGTCATTTTGACGTCAGCTTGCTACCAGGGAAGGTATTGACAAAAAAAATATATAATGCTACATTAGTAAATTGAATATAGTGTAAAGAGAAATTAATATATTTATATGATTGCAGCACGATAAAAAAATTCAATTATGTTTCAATTTGCATTTTTTCATGTATAACAATTGAAATTAGTGAATGCAATCTGAGATTTTTTAACAATACTGTATATTGTATAACATTTTATAGGAATAAACATGAATGTGACCTCACTTCAATATACAGGGTGTCTCATAATTATTGACATAGTGCCTGTGTGCACGCAGATAAAGCGCGCTAGACTTTTTTTTTAGTTACTCAATAAGCAGAATGTCCAACATTGGTGCATAAAACAACTTTAAGATGACTTTAAGAGTTCTTCAAGAACCATCTTTAAGATATTTCATAAAGAATGATTGATAGATCTTTGAAAGATATCTTAAAGATGTCTTATGCATTGATTTTTTATTCGCATATTCGACAATCTTTAGAAATTAATTATTAATTAATCTTGTTAAAAACGACAAAAGAAATATATATACGGCTTATTCCACGTATGCTGGAAGATAGTAGCGAGACAGATTATATTTTATAATCTCTATATATTTTAAATAATAAATGTAGACGTTTCGGTCTATATTAGACCTTTATCAATACAACGTAAAATTATCTGTTCATAATGATGCATCAAAAGTTATGACTAAATTACATTAATAGGTGCTTATCTTGATGTAGATAGAAATTATTTTAACGTAAACCGCAATGAAATGTTGTTCTCCTTTCATGTTGTACAATACTTGATTATTTCCATATTGATGTTAATTGTGTTACATTGACGTATATCCTTGCGAGAAAAATATGCTTATCCAGTGATGGAATTGCAGGATCCACTTTCTCTTTGAATTCACATTTAATGACATTATTGCCAGATACTATCAATTCAAGAAAAAATAAAAAATAAAAACACTCAAAATGTTTGCTTTATACTGTATAACTTCACCTTTCTCATTTTTCTTTTTCTTGAAGACCCACTTACTATCGACAATCTCACAATTTCTAGGTTTTTCTACCACCGTCCAAGTGTCGTTTTTTTCTAACGCTTCTATTTCGCATTTCATTGCCCTTCTCCACATCTTCGATTCCTTACCGGATATAGCTTCATTGTATGTCTGTGGCTCGTCCTCCTCTACCAGTGACGTAAAGCTGCTTTCATAATCTGTATATCTTGATGGCTTATTCAGTTTTCTTCTATCCCTCAGATTATATCCCAATTCCACGTCTTCTCTTTCTTCACATAATGCAAATTCTTCATTTGAGCTTTCATCATCTTTCTGTTCGTTGTCGTTTTGCCCTTCATCATCTTGTTCCTCAAACACATTTTCTGTTTCGTCTTCTTCATCTTCTTCTTTATTTTCCAAAAGTACAGTGGTGTTCATTTTTTTCTCTACTTCGCCTCTTTCTTGTAAGAAAATTATATCTTTTAAAACTTCAATCTTCCTATCTTGTGGAAAGTATACTCTATATCCTTTAATATTTTCACTGTATCCGACGAACCATCCTTCTTTGCTTTTTGCATCCAGTTTTAGCCTTTTTTCCTTAGGTATGTGGGCTGCTACTGTCGACTTCTTTTGAATACCATAATTCAAATGGAGAACCTTTTATTCGTGGACTTGGACCTGTTCTATTTAGATTCTATTTAGTACGAACACAACCGTATTCACAGCCTCTGCCCACAAAGCTTTTGACATGCCCTTACTATGTAGCATGGTTCTCGCCGCCTCCACAATTGTCCTCATTTCACGTTCGGCACGTCCGTTCTGCTGCGGAGTATATACTACGGATCGCTGATGACAGATGCTATTTTCTTCTAAAAGATACTGTAGCTCTCGATTTATAAACTCTAAACCGTTATCTGTGCGTAACGTCTTTACTTTATTTCCAGTTATATTTTCAGCCATTTTTAAAAAACTAGCAATTTTCTGTTTGACTTCTGACTTGTGTTGAATAAAAAACACGTACCTATAGTTCGAATAGTCATCCTTCAATAAGAGGAAATATTTCGCGCCTCCTAGGGATGGAAACTCCATCGGTCCACATACATCTCCATGAATAAGCTCACATGGCCTAGAAGCTCTTGATTTACTTAACGGGTTTGAACTCCTGTGTTGTTTACCTACGATACAATCTTCGCAAGTATTTTGGAAAACATCCCCTATAAATTTTATGTTGTTACTCTTTAAGAATTTTCGAATGTGATCGTAGTTTTGATGTGCAAGTTTTTTATGCCAGCTTGTTATCGTTTCGACTGCAACTTTACAAACCGCGTTGTTCTCTCTACCGTGTGCATTTAGTATCACCCGTTCCGAGTTATCGTGGTTAGATTTAAATACCATTTTATATAGTTTACCATGTTTCTTCGCGATGACATACACCTTCCCATTCTTATTTATTAATTTGCATGTTGAATTATCTGAATGCATTTTGTAGTTTTTATCTAATGCACAACCAAGCGAAAATAAATTAATTTTTAGGTCCGGCACAAATAATACCTCAGATATTCTCGTTTCGATCAACTCGTGTTCATTCCAGGCCTTTAATTTTACCGTGCCAACACCGTGTATCTTGAGGAATGTCCCGTCGCCTATTTTTACCTCGCGTTTATTCGTGGTTTCGCTGTAATCTTCAAAGAAATCCATATTGTTGCACATATGCTCACTCGCACCGCTATCCATGCACCAATCAGACTCGTTGTAGGAGGACAATGATTGTCCTACAAACGCTACTTTTTGTTCATTTTCTCTGTATCAGTTTAAAGCGATAGTTTCACCAATGAATGCGTTTTCTTCAGCTTCTTCTCTTGATTTCTCCTTCTCTTTTTTAGGTTTTGAATTTTTGTATCGACAATTTGCCATAATATGTCCAGGTTTCTTGCACCAGAAACATGTTCTTTGTTCCTTCTTCGGCTCTGATCCTCTTATCAAAGACAAACAATTTTTTGCTACATGTCCAGTTTTATTGCGAAACATTTTATCCCTCGATTTCCTGCCTGAGGATGGCTCTGCTTATTCTTCTTATTTATAGCCTTACTTGTTAGTGCTGTTACAATTTCAGTAGAATTTATCCTTTCCTCTTCAATTAACAATCTTGAAGTAAGCTCCTGAACTGTTTGCAGCTCTACCGCAGTAGATTCCCACGCTGGTATAAAATGTCTAAGCTTTTCTGGGAGCGACATCAATATTTTTGTTATAAACATGCTTTCAGACATTTCTTCTCCCATTTGTCTCAATTGACTTCGTATTTCTTCGAGTCGGGAAATAAATACCGAAATGCTTTCTCCTTTAGTTTCCAATGCGAAAAATTTCTGTTGCAGCAAATGAATACTAACCTTTGACTTCTTTTCATATACCGAAAGCAACTTTTCCCACATCTCGTGAGACGTTTTACAGGGCAACAGATGTATCAACGGACTTTCTTCCATCCTCGTGACAATTATTTCTTGCGCCTTTGCGTCGAGTTTGTCCCACTCATCGGTCGCTGCTTCAAAGCGTTTTTTCGTTTCGATCACAATATCATATACACTTTTCGCCTTCAGAATTACCATAACCTGGAATTTCCATGTAATCCAGTTTTCTCCAGTGAACTTAATTACGGCTTGATATGAGTTTTCCATTTTCGTCGTCTCGTCGTTGCACGCCGAATATATTTTTTGTTAACCTAACCTTGAAGCTCAACGCCTCGAAGTATCTCGACGACTCTCCTTTTTTCGATTCTATCTCAGGCCCCCTTTTTATCTTTCAGAGCACTGGGCCCATAACCTGTTGTCTTTTGGGGCACTTAGAAACAAAATCACTGATTCTAAGAGAATGTATAAGATTTTATTTTAGGCAAAAAGTATACAAAAACGGTTAAAGATTCTCTTACAAAATATATGTGTTCCAAAAAGCATAAGAAGAATGCGTGTTCACAAAAACATAAGATTATAACGCACCAATCTGCCATTGACTTCCAACAACTTTTACTTTTTCGTATATTCGTAATCATTTTGGTCATCAAGTTTGTCAAATTCTAAAAAAAGCATGTAAATTAGTGAAATTAAGCGTGAATATTAGAACACGTATTAGATTCTTGAACAATTGTCGTAAATCTAATTTAGTACTAACACACTTGAGATGTTATACTAATATTTATAATGTATCATTATACAATAGAAGATATTTCAACAAATTGAGAAAAATACAGTTTAAGAGTGTAAAATCTATTTTGCATCTGGAAATTAAAGACTTGTATTGTTATTTGAATTTTACTAGAAATAATATTTTTGATATTTCTTCAAAAATTTATAACATTGCCAATCTCCATATCTTGTGAATTTTTCAAATACTTGGATTATATTAACAGTTCTTGGTTTTATCTACAGACAAAAAGAATTGACAAAAAGTTTCATTGGTTGAAAGAAAAGGAACTAAAAATTTGTAAATCATTTATTAAACCTATTTTTTATGTTTGTTCCTTTAACAATGATTCAAGGATTAGTACGGTTTCTAATGAGATACCTAGAGAAGATTCTCGTTTTTGTGTGGAAAAAATACATATTACAGCGTATGAATTTGGAGATTCAATTCCGTTAAACACTTTGAATGAAAAGTGGTTCCTTAATTTGAGTAACATACACATTCCTAATGAGGTTAAATTTTTATTGCAATTAGGGGAAGGGTTTGGACTTCCCATCAATAGAAGTAATTTGGAACGAACGTTTATAGAATTCATTAAGAGTATTGAAAGTAATATTATTAATCGCCCTAACAACATAGTTAATTTGATAAGAAATAACGCTGTTCCAATTCTTGAAAAATTTCACAAGGACTTTCCAAAAAGTGATTCTAATAGTAAATTGTTATTTAATTGGATTAGATCCACTGAAAAATTTGTTAAGGAACACCAAGAAGTTTTATTTTCAAAAGCGGACAAAGGAAATGTGACTGTTGCTCTTACTAATAAGGTTGATTACATTAATAAGATGGAAAAGATGCTTTCAGATAATAACACTTATGAGGTAATTAATAAAGATCCTACGAGAAAAATTATTAGTGGTTTACGGAATATTCTTTGTAGATGGAAGAATAAGGGGTTTATAGATGACATTACATATAAAAATCTACTTAGTACTGACGGCAATACTCCAAGGGCTTACGGGTTAACGAAAATTCACAAAACGTTATTATCCTCTCAGAATTATAGTTTTATCTGTTAATAGTCCGTTATATAATTTATCATTATATTTACACAAAATTATTAATGATACAATTCTCAAAGCTCCTAGTTACATTAAAAATAGTTTTGACTTAATTGAAAGATTAAAAAATATTAAACTTTTGATCCTAACTCATCACTTGTTTCACTAGATGTGGTTTCATTATTCACTAACATACCTATAGATTTGGCATCTGATAGTGTTGTTAGGAGATGGGAATCCATATCTATGGGGACAAAAATTACTTTAGATGAATTCATGATTGCATTTAGATTGATATTAAATTCGACAGTTTTTATTTTTAATGGTATACTTTATAAACAAATTTTTGGAACCCCTATGGGATCTCCATTATCACCTATAGTAGCAGATATGGTTATGCAGGATTTTGAAGAAATGGTTATTGGTTTATTGCCTGTTCAGTTACCTTTTTATTACAGATATGTAGACGACATTATATTGGCAACCCCAGCTGCAAGCATTAATGACATTTTAAGTATTTCTAATTCATTACAAGCAAGATTACAGTTAACTATGGAGGTTGGCAAGGATGGGAAAATAAGTTTTCTAGACACGTACATTATCGTTAAAGATTGTTACATGATTTTTGATGGTTATCGCAAAGCTACTTTTTCTGGCAGATTCCTTAGTTTTCATTCCCAACATCCGGTTTGTCATAAAAGAGGAGTTATATACAGTGTTATTGATAAAATTGTTCGTCTGTGCCATCCTACTTTCCAACAAAATAATTTGATTGATGCTGTTAATATATTTTTAAATAACGGATACCCTCTTTAATTCATTTTTTCAACAATTCATAATAGAATAAAATACCATATTAACAATAATAATACGAATAATAATAATACTTCTTTAAATAAATTTTTCGCTGTTCCATTTGTTAACTCGATTTCTGAGAGATTTAAACCAATTGCTAATGTTGTAAATTGTAAACTGGCTTACACTATTCCTAACACACTTAAATACTACATTAAAAGAGGTAAAGACAAATTAGAACAGATACATAATCAGAATGTAGTTTACAAAATATCTTGTGAGAATTGTGATGTTAGCTATGTTGGCCAGACGAAGAGACAATTGAGAACAAGGGTAAAGGAACATGTCTCAGATATTAATAAAGGTTCAAAATCTCCATCAGTTATTACTAAACATATAATTGAAATAAATCATGATTTCAAAGGGAATAATGTAAGAATATTGGACATAGAACCTTCCTACAGAAAACGATTAATTTCGGAGATGGTCTATATTAAGAAACAAATACACGGTATAAACAGACAAAACGATACGGAGTCATTGCCTGATTCGTATACTAACACGTTCCCTCTCCAGTTCTTAATTTTCCACTGTTCTTGTCCTCTCTCGACGTTCTGCTTGTACATTATGTTGTCTGACGTGCTTAAAAGTGGTTGCTTTCGCAAGTCAAAATTGGTTAATTATTTTGAAATGTATACACATATAAGGATTTTTAATACACACACACACTTTACTGGTTTTTCATATTCATCTGATAAGGTAAATTACTTTCTGTTTCAACTGGTTTTTTATTTTTATTTGACAAGTTATAATAACTTTCTTTTACACCTTTTGAATGTTGTTTTACATTTTATATAATTGTTCATAGATATGTTCGTATTTGCATGTTAAACATGAATTTCAATTGGTTACAACTTATTGGTTGCAACTTGTTTTTTATATTCATCTGACAATGTAAAATAATTTTCTGTTACGTTTATATTCATCTGACAAGGTAAAATATTTTTTGTTACATTTTTTTAAGTTTGTTTTACATATTACATAATTTTTTCTAGATATGTTTGTATTTGCTAGTTAAACTTGAATTTCAATTGGACTATTTACACTTTTTACTTTGAACGACATGATTATTCTCACAACGTCAAGATTTGTTATTATTAATTTATTCTTTTCTTGGAGGTTTTACATAAATGCAACCGTTATTTAATATACATTGTATTTACTCTTCTTAGATTATTGACTAGATTGTTCTGCAATTATTAGGAAATGTTACAATTAATTTTTCATGATTATATTATGCTAGCGACATTATGATATGTTATATTTATTTTTATTATGTATTTTGAAAGATTTTACTAATGTGACCGGATTTCTAAGATAAAGTTGTTTTTGCATTGAAAATGACCCGATCGGATTCGAAACGTTTGTAATGTTATTATTTTAATTAAAATTGTTCGTTATAATATTGGTTCTATGCCCTGTTAATATTTATAACATTTAAGAGGTTTTAGCCGTCGGTCGGACAGCTTGCTTAATGCTAATGCCGGCAATACTGTAACTTTGAAGCATAATAACTTGAAAAGTACTTCATAAAAAAATATTTCATTATAGCATTTTGGAAAGCTCTCGATATCAGCTATTAGATTCTTGAATCAAAAATAGGGTATTCCATTTAAGAAAATCAATGTAACCTTGACCTGACCTTGGCTACACAACCCAAGGTCAAACTGATAGGATCAGTAAATAGATATTTTTAAACCATATAACTTTTGTCTGAAACACTTTTCTGTAAAACTTATATTTCCCGAGATATTTAGGTGTCCCAACCTTTTTGGGACATCCTGTATATCCAATAATAAAGACAAATAAATAAATAAATAATAAATAAATAACAAATAAAGACAATATTAGGTAATAATTGACATGCAATATTGGCTACACATTGGCATTTATTAAACAGCCCATATTGGCATTACATTGGGAAATCTTGGCCAATGTATTCCCAATATAACCAATATTTAGCAAATCTTAGCAAATGTATAGCTAATGTTCTGTGCTACTAGGGGTGTAGGATAATGTGAGATAGAATGTATAGGATAAAATGAAATAGAAATATGTCACGTACTATAAATGGCTGCCAAGTCACGCAATTGATTAGATTGCAACAGCGAATGGTGTGAACTGAGTGCGCACTGGTGCGCACTAACTTTTGCCCAATCGAAAACGCTATAAGAGAATAATTCTCTTATGGTTACTGCACACTGGACGCGATGAGCGATGAGCGACGAACGATATCCAATGAGAGCTTTGCTTTGCGTCGTCACGTGAGAAAAAGCAGAGTTTTTATTGGATATCGCTCGTCGCTCATCGCTCATCGCGTCCAGTGTGCAGTAGCCATTAGATATGCTTGCGAAATTTGCAAACAAATCTAAGAGAACGATTCTGTGATTGGCGATATTGAATCCACTTACGCACGATCCGCTGCATGGGACATCACCCTCACATGATTGAAAAATTTAACTTATCTAGAGTCCTAGATTTATCAGAGAGGTGCAACCGACTTTGTCAGTACGACAAAGGTGCTAAGGAGAGTACTAAACATGGTCGACATGCTATGAAACTGCCTTTAAACTATGTCAAACAAAACAAGACGTGTAGGATAATGTGAGATAGAATGTATAGGATAAAATGAAATAGAAATATGTCACTAGTATTATAAATGGCTGCCAAGTCACGCAATTGATTAGATTGCAACAGTGAATCAGAATGCATAACACCGGTTGCGCCTCTTTGATAAATCTAGGACTCTAATAGCGTTTTCGATTGGGGTTCACTGGCTGCACTCAGTGTCAAGAGCGTGTTCGATTGGCAGTGCCAATGCGCACTTGGCTAGTGTCACGTGTTCATTTGATCGCACGACACTCGCGTAGCGCGCACTCAGTGCGCACTAAGTGGCACGAGATATTTTGACGGTGCCAGTTCAGTGCACGTTTTATCACAGTTAAGGATATACATAGGAACAAGCAAATCTGCGCAGTTGAATTGAAAACGGGGTCTTGTCCCTACTCTTAATATCTTTTACTGTGGTTTTGTAACATTTTGTTGAACATTGCTTCAAAGTGAACAAAAATAAGTTTCAGCTTTTACACTAAAAATCTTGGCGTATTCTTTTGAACTTGCACTATTCAGTGCAACCCATGGAACTCGTCCAGTGTTGGTGTGAACTGAGTGCGCACTGGTGCGCACTAACTTTTGCCCAATCGAAAACGCTATA
>NW_017295678.1:70575-70901 GCF_001594075.2 Trachymyrmex cornetzi | reverse complement strand
TAGCCAAGTGCGCATTGGCACTGCCAATCGAACACGCTCTTGACACTGAGTGCAGCCAGTGAACCCCAATCGAAAACGCTATATGTTAGGGTGCCGTCACATGCGGCGTAACCTGCGTAAGCGTAACCTGCGTATTCTAGTAATTTACTAGAATACGTAATTTTTTTATTTACTGAAATACCTACCTGCGTAAGCGTAACCTGCGTATTCTAGTAATTTACTAGAATACGTTATTTTTTTATTTACTGAAATACGCCATTCTGAAAGCCCGCATTCATATTAAGGCGTCGTCTACAATACACGGAGTAAGAAGTAAGAGTAAGAAA
>NW_017295678.1:50670-70504 GCF_001594075.2 Trachymyrmex cornetzi | reverse complement strand
CTCCATGTATTGTAGACGGGCCTTAAGCGTATTTCGCGGAAGATTAGAGAAATGCGGAACTAATGCAACCAATTGCTGATTAGAATTTCTGTTGTACACTCTAACAGAAATGCTAAATAAATTTACGATTGGTTTTGGTAACCTACGCATCTCGAAAAGTACGCCTCATGGGGAACCGGTGGATCATGTAGGTAAAGCTAATCTTATTGTTAAGCTTCCAGCAGAGTCAACAACGACGAAAATGGGTAAAAACTCTATTAAGATCTGGATGATTTTGATGGAGAATAAGATATTTCCTGTTACGCTTATGATGGTGAATCATTATTCTGCGGAAGTTGAATTCGCGAATGGTGGAGATGCTAACCAGTGTTTGGATAAGCTATCGAAAGAGACTGATAAGTTGATTGTTATGGTGGATCAACGGAGTATATATTCTAGAGGTGTTATTTCGGATTGGCCTTCATCGATTCCGGATTTATGGCAAGCTATGGTAAATAAAGAAAGTGTCATTAAATTAGAACGTATGTACAGACGAAAATGGGACGAAAAATCAAAGAAGTCAATTAATGTAAAGAGTGACAACATTGTGATAACCATGAAAGGTGAGAATTTGTGTCGGGAGATAAGTATATTTGACAGTAGAGTTAAGTTAAGAGTGAGGCCTTATATACAATCAGTGAGGCAATGTTATAACTGTTATAAGTTTGGTCACATTAAACAATTTTGTAAGAGTAACACTGTATTAATTGTGGAAGAGAGGCCCATGGTTTGTGTGAGACTGAGAGTTGCTGTCGAAATTGTGGGGGGGTACACCGATCGACATTCAGGAAATGTTCGGTATTGGAAAAAAACAGAAGTATTAATACAATTATGGCATATCGTAACGTATCATTTCATAAAGCTAGGTTAATTTTGGAAGGACGAGAAGATGCTGGAGTCGATTCAGGATATGATAGGTATGAAAGGCCGGAGAGGTGGCCGTCTTTACCGAGTCGTGGAGTAGCCAATGAGAATGCTGAGAGGCGAAATGAGGTTAGTAGGAACTATGGAAAGACAGAGTCTATTAATAGAGAATATGTGAGTAATGTTCGACCTCATGTTAAAACATTTGCTCAAACAAATAATAGAGTTAGAGTACCTAATAGGAAAAATAATGATAAAGGCTGTGTGATATCAATAATTATTTTTCACAATTTAATGACCGATCATGGGATATTAATAGAGAGAGGAGAGGTTTGGCTCTTCGTAATAATTTCCAGGTAGAGGAGCAAATTCCAGTAGGTAACGAGAATGGTAATAATAATAGATATAATATGAATATAGATACAGAAGAATCTTTTATTGAACGTATTGTGGAAAAGGTTATGTTGGCTTTGGAGACCGAGATCAGAGTGGGGTGGCTGGACAATGAAGAAGAAGGAAATCGATTGAGTCGAAGATCGGCTAGTTTTTCTGAGAAAGGAGATAAAAGTAATAATGAACAGAGTAAGTTACATCAAGAGAGATCTACTGTACGTAATGTAAAGAGAGGCTATTGGAGAAATTAGGTATTGAGCATTATATATATCTTTTTTTGTATTTTTTCTTTTATTTTATTTTTATATATTTATTATAATTAAGATCCTTTTGCGGAATTGCCGTGGATATAAAAATAAAAAAACAGGAGCTTTCGAGAAACGTTGGCGGATATGATGTTATTGTGCTCATGGAAACTAAATGCCCGCATAATAGTGGAGTCTATATTTCAGGATGTAGAACGTACCAGATACCGAGTCGAGGCCTTAGTGGAGGTCTTGCAATTGCAATACGGAAGGATATAGATTTTAACATAATTTCCGGTTTCCGGGGTTTGGATGGTGGTTTTGATATTCTTGGAATTAGAACCATTAATCTGAGTATCAATTTTAATGTTGTATCTGTGTATCGTCGACCAGGAGGCTCTCTCAGGGTCAATGACTTTAGACCCCTTTTTGATTTTGATCCAGGTGGCTGTGAATCTATTTTTTTAGGAGATTTTAATGCGAAGAATACTTTGTGGAATTGTGAATATATGGATACTATTTGGGAATCTTTACAAGAAGCTATGGAACGCAGGGATTTTATGTGTGTTAATATGGATACATGCTCTCGTATCGGAGCTATTGGAGAGAGAGACTCTAATTTGGATCTATTATTCTGCTCTGCTGCTGTTTTGGATAATATTAAGTATAATCAGCTAGATGATACATGGGATAGTGATCATTTTCCAATTGTTTTTAAATTGGAGACTCATCGAGGGATATATAATAAGCGTACTAATAGGATTACTACCAAGAAGACTGATTGGAACAAATATGCTGAGTTGGTTAGATCTAAGTTTGAGAAATTCTTTGCTGAATCCTCTGAATTAATTACAGGTAGTGATGGATTGTCTGTGCGGTACTCTGGTTTTACTAAAGTACTGACAGATGCTGCCCATGAGGCGACTGATCGTCGTCCGAACCAATTGAGTGGTGGAAAACGGATTAGACGAGAAAAATCTGGTAACCCTAACAGCTGGTGAGACAAGGATTGTGATAGTGCCGTTAATGACAGGAAGATGGGTTTGAGGGAATTTAAGAGAGACAAATGTTTAAATAAATATATTGAATATAAAAGATGCAGAGCGGTGGCCAGAAAAACAAACAAATATAAGAAGAAGATGAATTTTGAAGCGTTCTGCAAAAGTATTAATAGATTTTCTGGTATGCGTTATGTGTGGAATAAAATGAGAGTTTTAAAAAATACTAGAAAGAGTATTGAATGGAATAAATGGCAGACCAAAAATAGAGAGGAGGAGATAGTGCAGGAAATCTTTAAACTGTCGCCTGATGGAGTGGTATCCGATTTGAAGTTACTGTCATCTGGGGAAGAGGAATCTCCAATGTGCTCTTTATTTTGCTATGAAGAACTCGAGAGAGCGCTGAGCATGGTGAAGAGAAATACGGCTCCTGGTAGAGACGGCATCGAGTATAGAATGATCAAGGCCTTACCTGCCGAGGCTTTGAGGTATCTGTTGAATATTTTTAATACTGTCTGGAAGATATGGGAGTTGCCTTTTGAGTGGAGTAGATATCAAGTGATTTTTATTGATAAACCAGGAAAAGAGAAGGTGCGTCCGATTTCTTTGTCATCGTGTGTAGGTAAAGTTATGGAACGTATGGTGAATGAACGTTTGATCTGGTGGGCAGAACATGAGAATAAGTTTAGTACAACCCAGAATGGATTTAGAAGAGGACGTTCATGCGCGGAAAACCTGGTGAAGATTACGTCAGACATTAGAATATCTATGTTATCTGGAGGATACACATTGGCGGCCTTCTTGGATGTGACTTCAGCATATGATAATGTTGTTTATTCCATTATGATTGATAGATTGGTGTCTATGGATTACCCGGACAGTATTGTTAATTTTATTAGTAGATGGTTATATCAGAGAGAGGTACAATTTATTGTTAATGGTAGTGAGTCTGTGGATCGACTTGTTCGTAGGGGGTTACCACAGGGGGCGGTGCTTAGTCCGCTATTGTATGCACTGTATACGGCAAACATTATAGATGGAGTTCCTGCGGGAGTTGAAGTGGTCCAGTTTGCGGATGATGTGGCGGTGTATGTATGTGGAGTTAATAGGGAAAATAATAAGGCACTGTTGCAGCAGGCTATTAACATTATAAGGAGAAATTTGGAGGATTTGGGTCTTTCCTTGGAGCCGGATAAGACAGCTTTGGTGGAGTTTTCTAAATATGGCGGATGGGATAGACAGCTTCATATAGAGATATGTGGAGTGCCAGTTATGAACCGTAAAGAAGCTAGATTTTTGGGCGTCTGGTTGGATGATGATTTGGGTTTCCATAAACAAGTTAATGAAATTCGTGGTAGAGTGGATAAAGCAAATGCCATTTTGAAGTATTTATCCAAAACTTCAAAAAGTGTAGAAGTAAATACAGCCCTTTTATTATATAAAAGTCTGGTTCGATCGGTTACAGATTATGGTATTTTTGTTTATTATCCTAGAGAATGATCGATACAGTTAAAATTAGAGAAAACACAATTTAAGGGAATAAGAACTGCCTTAGGATATAGGAACAGTACTCCTAATAATGTTTTGATTGCAGAGGCAAAAGTTATGCTGCTAAGAGATCGCGCTGATATGTTGGCCAGGAATTTTTTAAGTAAGATTTTTGTTTATGGCGAGGAGAAGCTAAGGACTAAATTGAGTAATCTTAAAGCTGCTGATAATTATGCTACATTCCGTCAGCCACATTTGGCTAAATGCATTATTGTTAAAGCATGGGAGAGAATAGTTCAGCTGAGATTGATGATTGGTCCCCCCAAGAAGTTTGAGATCTTTGATTGTTCATATGATGCACTTACTGAAAAGATAGAAATTGATACATTGGTAGGAATGAGAAGAAAGTCGGAAAAGGGATTCACTGATATGAAGATGATCCAGGTAATTACGGAGCTTTATGATCTTGATCGAGACTCAGTTATTATATATACAGACGGCTCAAGAGGAGAACAGTCTAGATCGACTGGAGCTAGTATTGTCTTTGAAAATCAAGATTATGCGTATAAAGTTAGCTTGAATAAACTTTGTTCGTCTTATACTGCTGAGGCCTTTGCTATCAAGGCTGCTTTAGAGATCATTATAAATCGGAACTTGGAGCATTGTATGGATTTGATAGTTTTTTCCGATTGCAAATCGGTTTTGGAGGCCATCAAAAATAATCATTAAGTGTTTATAAGAATTGCTATATTACAGAAATCAGAAACATGCATTACAGACTCAAGAGGATGTATAATAGTAAGATTGTTTTTGTGTGGGTGCCATCGCATATTGGCATTTTAGGTCATGAAACGGCGGATGAATTAGCCAAAGAAGCTGCATCGGAAGAAGAGGATAGGAGTATATATGTACCGATACAAGATTTAAGAAGAGTATTTAAGACAGAAACATGGAACTATACACAAGAAACGATAACAAGGGAGGAATTGTATAAAGGAAAATTTTATTTTGAAAATTATTATGATATCAATAAAACAAAGCCTTGGTTCTGTGAGATGAATGAAGAGCGTTATTTTATTACTTTTGTAAATAGAATTAGATCTAATCATTATAATTTAGGGGTTTCTTTGTATAGGAAAAATTATGTTGATAGTGAACGATGTGAGTGTGGTTACAAAAGAGAGAGTTTGGATCATTTTATTTGGCAATGCAGTAGATACGAAGAATTGAGATTTAGGTTAGATCAAGAATTGAGGTTAAGAAAGGTTTTCCACCACGTCGACGTAGGTGAGCTTATTAAATCGGAGAATTGGTCAACGTTAAGAGTTATTTTTAATTACATAAAGAAAACAAATAGAATTATTTAAGAGTTATAGTTTTTCGTTGAAGTTAGTATTATGTCCTTTTATCTTATAGTATTGTTGTTTAGTGATTTGTTATAAATTGGATCTTCTTTGCGTCATATTGTTCAAAGATTAGGACAGAAGGCGCGTATTTTCCCTCAATCCGAGGGACACTCCAAAGAAAAAAACTTTAACGCTTAATATCTCAGATCACAAGGCAGAACGACGTTATTTTTGCCAGATTCTTTTGTTTCATGCAAAAACGCGTCGAATAAACCTAAGAGTGGTTTCACAAAATTTTCCAATTTTAATAATTTATTCGATCATCCGCTCATATACAGGGTGACCCATTTTAACTTAAACAGCCAAATAACTCGAAACATCGCGATTAAGTAAAAAAATGTTTAAAACAAAAATTGTTGGAAATGAAGGGGCTGATTGAACTATGACCTTGACAATGACCTTGACTTTCATTTTCAAGGTTATTTGAAGGTCTATTTTCAATTTTCAAATAGAAACCAATATTGTTGATCCCGGATTTTGAAAGAGCGCAAAATTTTACGTCCAGATGAACTTTCATGTTATGGGTCAAAGTTGACCATAGAGGTCATTTCAAAAACAAATTCCTAATCGAAGCAGAAAGCCAAAAAATCTTGATTTTTCCAGGATAGTGTTTGTGAGAAAAATTGTTGGGTGTCGAGGGGAGACCAAACCATGACCCTGACAATGTCCTTGGACCCATATTTTCATGACCATTTCAAGATTAAGTGGGGATTTTTAATAAAACTTTATTCTACATATGTATTTTCTTGTTGTGATTCTTTAGATGGATGGCACCCAGTTGGACACGGCTCAATTGGACACGAGCCACTCACAGCGCTTGAGACTACAAAGCTCCTAAGCATCGGTCGCTGTGATTGGTGGTGTCCAATCGAGACGTGGTCAATCGGGATCACCCCCTTTAGATATTAGCATACCTTACTTTCAAAATCGAAAATTAAACTTTCCATCTGATGGAGTTCTTCTAAGTATCCCTCCAAAATTTTGTCCATTTAGTGCCAAAGTCACAAGTGCTTATGTATTTTTTTTAACATTTGTAATCTGATAAAATTCTGGTCAGTAAAATGGCAAATTATACGCCTACAGAAGTAGTCGATATTTTTATAACCTTTGGTGAATGTGGTAGAAATTACAGACTTACTGCCCGTACTTATGCGGAGCGATTCCCAAATCGCCGCCATCCTACTGCTCAACAAATTATGAACCGGCAAAAATCAAGATTTTTTGGTTTTCTGCTTCGATTAGGAATTTGTCTTTGAAATGACCTCTATGGTCAACTTTAACCCATAACATGAAAGTTCATCAGAACGTAAAATTTTGCGCTCTTTCAAAATCCGGGAAAAATATGGGTTTCTATTTGAAAATTGAAAGGAGATCTCGTAATAATCCACTTCATCGCGAAAGGCGAAGGAATAGACTTCATAATAATAATGATCCTAGATTGCTCGCAGTTTTGGCTATGGTTCATCAAAATCCCCATATTAGTACCCGTCAAATAGAACGAGAACTAGGAATCCTTCAAACTACGGTACACAGATTGTTACGATCAGTCAATTACCATCCGTACCATATTACTCTGGTACAGGAATTAAGTCAGGCCGACTACGTACTTAGAGTACAATTTTGTAGATGGGCTCTTGAGATGTTAGATCAGAATCCAGATTTTTTCAGTAATGTTTGTTTCAGTGATGAAGCAACATTCATCAGCAATGGTAGTCTCAATAGGCATAATTGCCACTATTGGTCACCAGAAAATCCACATTGGTATCGTGAGGTGCTTAATCAACATCATTGGAGTTTAGACGTATCGGTAGGCATTTGCAATGGCGAAGTCATTGAACCTCATTTTTTTGAACGTACAATTAATAGTCCAATGTATTCGGAATTCCTCGAAAATGATTTGCCAGCATACCTAGAGAATGTTCCCCTTGCAGTTAGATTAAATTTATGGTATCAACAAGATGGTGCTCCTGCTCATTATGCTCGTATTATACGGATGTTTTTGATTCAAAGATTCCCAAATCGGTGGATAGGGCGGGGTGGACCAGTTCTGTGGCCTCCGAGATCACTGGATTTGAACACCCTTGATTTCTTTTTACGGGGATACGTTAAAGATGCAGTGTATAGTGAAGCTCCAATAACAAGATTGAATATGATGGAAAGAATAAGAAGAGCTTGTGAAGCGATAACTCCTTTAATGCTTGGAAATGTACAACGTAACTTTCGCCATCGATTATTGTTATGCTTAGAAAATAATGGTGCACATTTTGAGCATCTCCTCCATGCGGAGAGAACTGATAACAATGCAATCTTGCCTTAACTGGTTGGGTCACCACTCGACCTTGCCTTCACTGGCTGGGTCACATTCCTTCGCTAGGGGCTGTAGGACCTTGTAGATGGTGGGAAGGCTTAAGCGCTGAATCAAGGTAGCTGTGGGGCAGGGTTTTGCTCGGGGTGATATCAATTGACCACGTCTCGATTGGACACCACCAATCACAGCGACCGGTGCTTAGGAGCTTTGTAGTATCAAGCGTTGTGAGTGGCTCGTGTCCAATTGAGCCGTGTCTAACTGGGTGCCACCCGTTTTGCACTATGTGACTGGTGGGTCATCTCTTCACCGAGGTAAGTAGCCAGTTCTGTGTTAGGTTCCTTAGTTGTCTAGGTAAGTGCGAACCAACAAACAGCCCAACTCACGCTAGATCGATTTAAAGGAAATTACTTTTATCCCCAGCATAAAATTTTATTAAAAATCCCCACTTGACCTTGAAATGGTCATGAAAATATGAGTTCAAGGACATTGTCAGGGTTATGGTTTGTCTCCCCTCGACATCCAACAATTTTTCTCACAAACACTATCCGGGAAAAATCAAGATTTTTTGGCTTTCTGCTTCGATTAGGAAATTGTCTTTGAAATGACCTCTATGGTATACAATTTTACGTCCAGATAAACTTTCATGTTATGGATCAACTTTGACCCATAACATGAAAGTTCATCTGGACGTAAAATTTTGCGCTCTTTCGAAATCCGGGATCAAAAATATGAGTTTCTATTTGAAAATTGAAAGTAGACCTTCAAATAACCTTGAAAATAAAGGTCAAGGTCATTGTCAAAGTCATAGTTCAATCAGCCCCTTCATATCCAACAATTTTTGTTTTAAACATTTTTTTATTTAATCGCGATGTTTCGAGTTATTTGGCTGTCTAAGTTAAAATGGGTTACCCTGTATACGCGATGGAAAGGTACCGGTTCCCCATGAGGCGTACTTTTCGAGATGAGTAGGTAACGAAAACTAATCGTAAATTCATTTAGCATTTCTGTTAGGGTGTACAGAAATTCTAATCAGCAATTGGTTGCATTAGTTCCGCATTACTCTAATCTTCCGCGAAATGCGCTCAATGTGAATGCGGGCTTTCAGGGGAGGATCCCGTTTGCCTACAGTTCTGATTATACACACCACTCATATCAACTGGTACCTAGTAATTTTTCACTGTTTTGCCAATGAGATTATTTTATTTTTAAATTGGCCAATCAGCGAAACATGTGTGCAATATGCGATGTGTGCAATCGGAGCCCTTCCGGCTTTCATAATGGCGTATTCTAGTAAATAAAAAATAACATATTCTAGTAAATTACTAGAATACGTATATTACGCTTAGGGTGGAGTCCCATGAAGCGTATTTGCCGCGTATCGCGTAACCGCGTAACCAATCAATAATCAGTAAAACGCGAAACCACAACAACGGATCGCTTCTGATTGGTTACGCGGTTACGCGATACGCGGTAAATACACCTCATGGGACTCCAGCCTTACACAGGTTACGCCGCATGTGACGGCACCCTAACATAGATAAATTTAGAGTCCTAGATTTCTCAGAGAGACGCAACCGGTATTATGCATTCTGATTCGCTGTTGTAATCTAACCAATTGCGTGACTTAGCAGCCATTATAGTACTAGTGACATATTTCTATTTCATTTTATCCTATGCATTCTATCTCACATTATTCTACACGTCTTATCTTGTTTGACATAATTTAAAGGCAGTTTCATAGCATGTCGGCCATGTTTAATACTCTCCTTGGCTGGGTTCGGGGAGACGCTATTAGCGCTATTTGTGTCATTCTATCTTCATCGTCCATTAAATGTGAAACAAGGATAGTATGACACAAGTAGCGTTGATAGCGCGCTCCTCGAACGCAGCCCTTAGCACCTTTGTCATACTGACTTAAGCCGGTTGCGCCTCTCTGATAAATTTAGGACTCTAATCGGGTGGCACCCAGTTGGACACAGCTCAATTGAACACGAGCCACTCACAGCGCTTGATACTACAAAGCTCCTAAGCACCGCTGGGATTGGTGGTGTCCAATCGAGCCGTGATCAATCGAGATTACCCCCTCTAATCTATGTACGATGATTTTGATTTTAGCAATATTACGGAAATCCTATAATTATTTGAAATAATATAATGTTTTATACATGGGTGTGGCACCCAGTTGGACACGGCTCAATTGGACACGAGCCACTCACAGCGCTTGAGACTACAAAGCTCCTAAGCACCGGTCGCTGTGATTGGTGGTGTCCAATCGAGCCGTGGTCAATCGGGATCATCTCATTTATAATATATAAAGTTTGCTTTATATTTTTTAAAAGCGATATTTTTATTCTTTTTCACGTTATGTCCATGATAAAGTCCGTTAGACTAAGGCAAATAATCGATCAATTAATTTTGTGGGATATTTTCCGCTAGGAGAAACTTTTTTTTTAAATTTTGTGCAACGCAAATTTTTGGGGGAAAATTTAGGTGATTTTTCTAACTGTTAGGGATTTTTTGGGGATTCTAATGGTACGTTTCCACTGAGCGCGTCACGCGTCGCGTCGTCCATCGCGTCACGACGCGGCGCGAAAGAGAGAAAGAGACGGGTTGTGGTACATATATAAACTTCACTTTTTTGGATTCGTATGTACTTGACCGGACAAAACCTCCGGTTGTAAAAATTATTATTTTAAATCGTTTGTATTTCGTATGAAGAGTTTTGAAGTGCAAATAAAAAAGTTTGTGAGTCATTATATTAATTACAATTAATAATTCTTTTTTGGACCATGTACTTGACCGAAATAATTAACCGGATTTAAATTCAACAAAGTTTAAACATGGAATCGTTTGTATTTCGTATGAAGAGTTATGAAGTACCATTAAGGACGTTCTCCGACTGCAGTTGTGCTCAACCTAAAGTTTACTCGCGTCCACGCAATCGCCCCTACACACAGAAAATACTAGTTGAGTATCACCGTGTGCGCAGAAGTGTAAAAATGATCCTACTGCGTCACTCCGTGCGATGCGGCAACGCTGCTTTTTCGCTTTGTGTTGTGTTAGTAAGGTTATGGACAGTGTCTGCCCTGCTTCGGGTATTGTATCATCTTATTAATTTTTTGCTGAAATTACGTGATCGCTACCCTGAGAAAGTACGAGGTTATTTGTGTTGTCACGCGTCACGTGTTAAGCGTATACGACGCGACGTTGCCAAGTCGTCAATACCTCTCGCCTTCGTTACTGCCGCCGGTCGAAAAAATAGCCGAGCTACTTACTTTGTTAAATAATTTCTTAAATATAAATACCGGAAGGCATATTCAGGAAAATTTCATATTATTCCTTGTAATATCAAGTTTTATGTCTCTTTGTTTCAAAAAATTCTAAAGAAAACTTTGTTTACAGTGAATAAAAAACCACTTTCGAATAAGCTTTAGATAGGGATTCTATGTTAAACGTTTCAACTTTGAAGTGGAATATCTCGATTTTTAATCCCGCAACGAGTACTGAGCTTCAAAGTATATATGTTCAGAACACTAAAACAAGCTTATTCTGTAAGTTTCAGAAAAATCTAAAGAAAATGGATTTTTCGGAGAACGTCCTTAAAAACGTTTGTGAGTCATCTAGACATTTTTAATTAAATATTAAAATATCATGTATTTGACCGAATTATAGATATAGGCGCTACGGTCACGGAAATTCCGTTGGATAGGTAGTCTCTCTAGTATTTTGATATTCCATGACTGTATTATGAAATTGCTTGCACTATGTTTTGATTGTAAATTATTTAAAGGTGTGCGTATACGGTGGTGCAATGCACAAATAGACAACTGTGACAAAAGGTGTGCAAATTGTAATTGCAACTTCGGAAGATTAAACGATTTGGTTCAAGCAAATTTCATAATACAGTCATTTAAAATACACAACCTCTCTCTTTCTCTCCTTCGATGACGCGACACGCTCAGTGGAAACTCAGCCTTATGGTACGTTTCCACTGAGTGCGTCACGCGTCGCGTCATGAAAGAGAGAAAGAAATAAGATTAAATAAATTCACAACCCCTCTCTTTCTCTCCTTCGACGACGCGACGCGTGACGCGCTCAGTGGAAACTTAGGAGATACGTTTTACCTTTCAAAATCACTTGGCGACACTACTTCGGCATAACCTGGCGCAGTGATGGTATACGGGCCGCTTTTCGTGCGCATGCGAGGCGTATGCGCTCTCAATGAAGTATCTAATACGAGTAAAAAGGAGTGCTGTAATCACCCGTCAAATATAATACATTTTTATATATTTTCATTTAATACAAATTTAACGTTAAGAATAGGCTGAAAATAAGCTGGAAAAAAGGAAAGATAAAAATAACTTTATAAATACAATATTAATAATAACCTATAAGACACATTATTCTTAGGCCGGTATTCATAGTCGGTTCTTATTTCAAGACCGTCTTAAGTAATGTCTTAAGACGCTAATGCAGCCCTCTGATTGGTTCGTGACTTCTTAAGACTGTACTTAAGACGGTCTTGAATATAAGATCTGACTATGAATACCAGCCTTAGAGGCCCGTATTCAGAACGCGCTTACAACGATGTTAGCACGCTACATACTATACTTTACGTCACGTATATTATAGAATTTCAGAGATAAAAGTGCGCTTTTATCGATAAAAGCGCGTTCTGAATACGGGCCATAGTTATATGAATATTAAAAAGAATTAATAATATTCATACAATATTCTAAAAATATTGTGTGTTTATAGTGAAATAAATAGATTTATACTTACCTAAAACATTTCTAATCTCCTGTCTCTTGCCTCCGTTGAGCCCGCCAAAACTAGACTTTTGCGCCCATAACACAGATGCCCACGGCCACGGCCCAAGAAGACGAGACCAGACGAGACTGAGCCGGCTAAAGCGACTAGGCGAGCGCGAGACACCATTGGTTCACGTGACTTTACCGATGCGCGTGCGCAAGAAAAGCAGCCCGTATATCATCACTGATACCATCACTGGCCTGGCGTAGCCATACTGCCATAGTGGCGAATGGAAGGAAAAAGATACTTACTTTCTCTCTGTTAACCTGCGATGTCGAGTTGATTTTTAATTCCTGGTGTACGCTCGAAGCTCCATTTTTTTTTAAACGGACCAGAGCGCTGAATATGGCTAGCAAAGTATGGCATACAGAATTGTGGAAGTCATGGGATAAGCATGGGAAAATTGATTTGTAAGTGGTGTTGTTTGCGCGTCGCCTGGTCGACGCGATCGACACGGTGCATTGCTGGTCGCGAAAACACTTATCTTCTCCCCGTTAACTCGCTCTACTGAAGACTTAATTTGTCAATTCACGACTGTTTGCAGCCTCAAGCTAATCAAGCACAAATTTAAGGAAGGCAACACACTAGGTAATAAAGCCACGAGTATACGCTCTGAACGCGTTCAGAGTTAGCATGCCGATCCGCTTTATGTACCTCCCAATAAGCGACATATGACATGGTGTGACACAATGGATCATTACATCCTTGTTTGCTAATGTTAAACAAAGATGACATGATCACTGTATTGTTCCTGCAGGCACAAGCACAACCTTCCCCTTAGCATACATGTTCTATGTATTGCTTACTTCAGCATAACGCAGTTTTATGTATTCTTTCGATTTCATGATACAATTATCAATTTTTTATTCACTTATTTATGAATTATATATACTCTCGAATAGTAACTCGAATAGGGCTGAAAAAATACCTGTAATTTTTTCTTTCTGTTTGAATCTCGTTTTTTTGTTCAATTTACTTAATATACATTGCATTTTATTATACAGATCATTTATATAATGATTTTTGTATAATGTGACCAGATGTTTTGCTTTTAGTGCAACAGTTCCATTTTCAAGGTGATCGTTTTTCTGCTAACATCTAAAAATAAAAAATAATTGCATTATTTAAAAAAAAAACTTATTAATTTACCTTTAATGCTTTTGAGATTTCTATGGATACTTTCTATACAAGAGCTATATAAAAGTATTTGGCAAGTTATCTCCATGTCCAGATCCATTAGAATACCTGTGTTTTATGAACATTGCAATTTACTTCATCAAGACAAAAAATAGTCTGATACTATATCTTTATATTATTATATATCTAAATATTATATATTTAACATTATATCCATTTACATTCTCCTCCATCCCTTAATATAAAATATCTTGCTTTGCTAAAAATATCTGGTCACATTAATTACACAGATATACAAAATAAAATTTAATGTTTGATCCAGATATTAGACTATAGTATTCTTATGTACATTGACATTCTGGAACTACAAATCCAATGTCCAAATTGCTTTATCAAGTCACTATTTTTTCAATGGGAAATAACATGATTTTCTAGTACTTTCGGAACCATTTATAGCCTGGTTTTTAATATGCAAACTAAAATAAAAAACAGAAAGTAAATTCAACGATAATATGCAAGTTTATAAAGTTGATAAGCTAGTTAAAACAGATGGAAGTTATTTTCTATCGATAAAAATTGTGACGTGATGGAACATCAAATTCGGTCTCAGAGCATCAAAATACATAATCATGATCTAATACTTGGATCAAAAGAAAATTTTTGTATATGTGATATATAAAGCAGTTATGATGACTTGCATATTGAAATAACGTTACAATGATGAATTTTCTTGTTTTCTTGTGCTGAGATTTTGTAAAGGAGATAGAAGTCAAAGCATATATGTTATTTCAAGTTTTTATTTTGTATTATATTTGGTACTATTCTTCTACATATATGTGAATGTTTTATATTTAAGTTATGAATATTTTTCAGTTAGTGACCCAGTTGACACAGTGTAACACTGTTAATCATATCATTCTTGTTATTTACAGTGAACAAGAATGAAATAATTCATCATGTTGCATCACGTCAACCATGTCTCTTGCTTGAAAACGTTCTATATTATTTGATTATATAATTGTGACATTGTACATTGCGATAAAGGATTTTTATTATTTTTTTTTTTTTATAGAATGGAGACGCGGATTATACGAATTAATATCAAATGGAATCCATGGAAACGTAAAAAAGGACATTGTAGTTCAGACATTAGGTGAACTTATGGTATGACAAGATTCTTTTTATTATCTTAAACTTTGTACAAAATTGTATCGAAATTAAATGATATTGTAATAATATACTAACATGTATAATTTATTTGTAGGGTTTTGATGGTTCCATACCATCTGCAATAGTGGATATATTTACTTTAATTGATGTAGAAGCTCATAATGAAGAAAGGAGTAACTTTTATTATATTGTGAAAGAGTCTGAGAAGGTATAAGATTATACATTTATTTATATATTTAAATGTTATATTCTACACATTTTTATGAACCGACAATATCCCGCTAGAATTGCTAAAGGTGTTAATTTTTTATCCTTGTTTTTGGTTAATGAAACGATTTTTGTATTATTTGTATTGTTAGAATTATTTGTATTTATATATTTTTATATTTAATATTTTCTACTATATATCTAATACAAAAAAAGAAAAAAAAGTTAACATGATTAGCAGAGCTAAAATAGCACTATCGGCGATTCTAATATAATATCCGGAGTTACTACTTTTCATTTATTTTAATTAATTGAGCTTAAGTTCCAGTATGTTACTTTAACTTCTTATTTATTCCCTACAGTTTTTGACCGATAGAATATTGAAAGAACGTTTAGAGATTGAAACTTTACAAGATGTAGGGACATTGAAAAACAAAAATTTTCAAACCAAGTTTATAAAAGTAAAAACCAAGTTGTAGTAAGTATTTTCTCATCAATTTATATAAAGCTTATTTATAGAGTAAAGAAGTTTCTTACAGCCTGCTTACCTTTTTGCAGTTATAAACAAAGAAAATTTAATTTATTTCGTGAAGAGAGTGAGGGCTATTCTAAGCTTATTGTAGAATTAAATCAAGAGCGTCCAGAGAGTGAGGTGGCGTCTACATTGGAAATTGTTAAATCTCTTATTGGTATGAATAACTGGTTAATGTTTTTATTGCAAGTACAAATATCGCTTCTTTCAGAGATCTATACGTTGCAAGAGTTATATAGTTGTAATAAAAATAAAAATTTATGAGTAATTAAGTTAAAGGAAAAAGTAATAAAAGTACAAGATGATATTATCCTTACAGGTTATTTCAATCTTGATCCTAATAGAGTACTCGATATCTTATTAGAAACCTTTGAAAACCGACCACAAGATGATGCTCTATTTATTCCCTTAATACGTTCATACATGAGCGATCAGCAGGTACTTTGTGAAGTGTTAGGATTCAAATACTGCTCCACCATAAACGCCACGCCGTTCTCGCTGCAGAAGGTTACCGCGTTAATGCTGCAGCATGGTGTGATTAAACTGGATGATATATTACCTTGGCTAGTGCCAGACGATAAAATTATCATATCAAATCATGAGCAAGTGATGAAGCAGGCCAAGGAATACGTGCGAAAAATGAGCGTGATCTCAACAAAAGATAAAGAGGACATTGCGGAAGAGAAGGAAAATGCACAAGTAATAAACAAAAAGAAATTTTACAAATTATTTTTGTCACAAATTTGAGTTTAGCAAAAAAAATTGATGAAACGTAACTAGTGAAAGAATACATCTACATATATTCAAAATTTATAATAATTTGCAAATCAATTTTTTAATTAGACTTATAAAACTGTCTTTGAACAAAAATGCTAATTTAAAGTTGTATATAAGATTTAATTTTTTTTAACAGTTATGTTTAATTAATTGTTATGTTTAATTAATTGTTCACATTTTGGTCTCTTCCGTTTTAAAGGACAAATATGCAAGCAATCAAAAATTTGGATTATGTGAAGCGCTTTTGGAAGTTGGAGCTTGGGAAGTGGCACAAAGTTTATTCAATCGCTTGCCGGATTATTGTTTTACAGATCAACGTCCCATAGCTCTAGCATTGTGTAAAATGATTCAGGCTCTTGTTGAACCCGTATACAGAAAGTAAGTTATTAATGTACCTATTAGAGTTGTGCAAATCAAAGCTTTTTTTTTATGCCAAATCGAGTCGAATTTCTTTGTTTGAATCCAAATCAAACCAGATTGACAAAATCTTTCTCGAATCGAATTAAATTGTATTGAATAATTGAAACATAATTTTTAACATATTAACATATTTATTAAGTTAAATTTTAATATATAAATAATAAAACAGTCTGTACCGAGAAAAAATGGGAAACCTGGAATTTTCATGGAATTTCTTTTTTTACTCTTGTAAAATAAAATTTTTATGGGATTATACAAGGAAATTTTTGGAAATTTTTATTTTTAACCCTTACCGTACTATCTACAATTTGGTGCCTCATCCATACCATCAAGGGTCACTAGAATGTCTTCGTTTTTTTCACCTCTTCAAAATAATTCAAAAAATTTCTAAAAATTCACCAACATACTTTCAACTTTCTAGAATAAATATTGACTCTTTATTTTGGAAAATAATAAAATGTAGTATAATTTATAATTACCGAAAGACTCAAAGAAACTTGCACGAACAGGAATCGCTCGGTCACTAGTTACCCATATTAGTACGGTAAGGATTAAATGTAAATTCTTTGACAAAATCATTTCCTTGATTTTTTTTGCTAATGCAATGAAAATAAAATTTCAACAATCCATTAATAATAAAGATGACATGACGATATACACACACATACGCGCGCGCGCGTGTTTGAAAAAAACTTTTTTTAACCTGTCTCTCAGCTCAAAAACTTCCACTTTATGCCAAAAGAACACTCCTAAATTTGTATCAAAAAATTAAGATTTAGAGGTAAACGATTTTTAAATCAAAGTTTTGATTTTCCTTGAGGCTCCTGAGTAGTCACCATATCCATATTGAATTGTGACGTCAGAAGCGAGAAATGACACGTTAATTTTTATTACATGACATTTATGAATAAAGACAATTTGGATAAAACAAAATGATGAGATTGCTTTAAAACATTTGTAAAAATGAACGAAAACTGCTTATCCCCCCTGACAGTTAGTAAATAATCGTAAAAAGTGATAAAGGTACGTTTAAGTAAAAATAAGCTACACATGCGCATTGAATAAAAGCATTTCATGTGCCTTTTATCACTTTTTACGATTATTTACTGTCTAATCTCATCATTTTTATCCAAATTGTCTTTATTTATAAATGACACGTAATAAAAATTAATGTATCATTTCTCGCTTCTGACTTCACGATTCAATATGGCTGTGGTGACTACTCAGGAACCTTAATAATACATGTTTGATTTGATGGAAAAATGACTTAATCTGGATTTTAAATGTGTTACTGTATGTTTTTTTGGTCGCTGAACACGACAACAATTCATTTAGCTCTACGATATACGCCTTAAGAAATACAGCTCGATTAATGACCAAATTTCGAGTTCAAGGCTTCAAGGTCGATTTTAGCAAGGTTGCAACTGTTCAAATGGATTGTTACTTCCTTCAAATTGTAGGTCTTGTTCACCTAAAACAAGATTCAGTTAGAATTTTCCTGGGACCTCCTATCTTTAAGAGCCTTTAAAAGTTGCATTTAACTGGTTTATAAAACGTTTTTAAAGATAGAACAATTTTTTTAGAAGTTCTTAAATTTATCGCTTTGTAATTTTGACATCCTCAAATCAAATGCCTCAATTTGACGATATAAAACTCTTGATTAAAAAATAAGTATATGAAAAAAAAATGATTTAATTAATTGAAATAAACTACATATTATGTAAATTAAATTTTAATATTTTTTGATAAAAATTTAACGGTGTCTTTTTGGCATGAATTGGAAGCTTTTGAGCTGAGAGGCCGATTAAAAAAAATTTTTTTTTCCAAAGATAAATGTAAATCAGCCAATGCTAGTCAACACAGGTTAGGCGTATACTTTATTCTTGAAAAAATGTAGATGTATTTATGCATTTATAACTCAATAATACTCGATTTTTCTTGAAAATTGAGATTTCAGTGTTATATATATATTATCAAAGTTTGATTATCAATAAAGATGATAAAATTCCAGAGAAAAAAATTGTGATTTTTTTTGCAATATATAGGATATTACAGCTTTACAAGTAAGTATATATATTCATGGGACATTTATGTAATAAAAAATCATGAATTCAATAATGCATGAGCCAAATATTTATGTTAATAGCAAATTTATATCAATTGTCGGTAATGTCAGCGTTCTTGAATTACCTCCGGGCCCTTAGGGGCTATTAGAAACTAGATCTTCGTTGCTTAAATAATTCAATCTTGAATTACTAATATATACTATATATGTACTTGCATATATACCATATCACCGACGAGATATTATTAAAGACCGTCAACCCTGGGCAAATTTTCGGCGGTATAAAAAGGGCCCTAAGGGCCCGGAGGTAATTCAAGAACGCTGACATTACCGACAATTGATATAAATTTGCTATTAACATAAATATTTGGCTCATGCATTATTAAATTCATGATTTTTTATTACATAAATGTCCCATGAATATATATACTTACTTGTAAAGCTGTAATATCCTATATATTGCAAAAAAAATCACAATTTTTTTCTCTGGAATTTTATCATCTTTATTGATAATCAAACTTTGATAATATATATATAACACTGAAATCTCAATTTTCAAGAAAAATCGAGTATTATTGAGTTATAAATGCATAAATACATCTACTAAACTAATAAATCATAAAATTAGTATATGGTGCGTTCCGTATCGCGCATGATGTGCATGATGCATCCATTGTCCTTGTTTAACGTTTGGTGAGCAACAAGGATAAACGATGCATTATGCGCATCATGCGAGAAACGGAACGCACCCATAATATTATCAGTTTTTAACTCTTAATCACTTCAATATTCATAAGGACGCGAACTCCCGTAAGGATGTCGGTCTTCAATAGTATCTCGTCGGTGACCATATTGTAGTCTTTTTTTTTCACAAACTGCGCGCCGAATTATTTTTCCTGACTAAATAAACGCAATTAAAACTACTCTAATAATCGCAAATTAAATTGACAAGCAATTTAATAATTTGATGCTA